>NC_083581.1:7405812-7705812 GCF_027579695.1 Neoarius graeffei
CCTATTGATCCACATGTCATATTAATCAGAGCATAGTTTCACACCAGATGCCCTTCCCGCCGCAACCCTCCCATTTCTGGGGTTGGGAAACAACCATTCACACCTATGAACAATGTAGGTGTGAATGGTTGTGTTGGGCGGCATGGTGGTGTAGTGGTTAGCACGGTCGCCTCATAGCAAGAAGGTTCCGGGTTCGAACCCAGCGGTTGGCGAGGGCCTTTCTGTGAGGAGTTTGCATGTTCTCCCCGTGTCTGCATGGGTTTCCTCTGGGTGCTCTGGTTTCCCCCACAATCCGAAGACATGCAGTTAGGTTGATGTGGGGTGGCCTTGGGCTGAGGTGCCCTTGAGCAAGGTACTGCTCCCTGGGCACTCTGGGCTGCCCACTGCTCTGGGTGTGTGCGTGTGTGTTCACTGCTTCAGATGGGTTAAATGCAGAGGATGAATTTCACTGTGCTTGAAGTGTGCATGTAACGAATAAAGGTTTCTTCTTCTAAAAAAAGAGTAACCAGCATATCTTTGGACGTGTGGGCAAAACCCATGCAAATTCCACACAGAAAGGCCTCTGTCAGCTACTGGTCTTGAACTCAGAACCTTCTTGCTGTGAGGCAACAGTGCTAACCACTGCACGACCATGCCACCCATCACATAATACTTGCATATCCTTTTTTCATCCATCCATTATCCGAAACCACTTATCCTGTGCAAGGTCACAGGCAAGCTGGAACCTATCCCAGCTGACAATGAGCGAGAGGCAGGGTACACCCTGGACAAGTCGCCAAATCATCGCAGGGTGACACATAGAAACAAACAACATTCCCCACTCACATTCACATTCATGAAACTGTATCTTGTTGTTTCTCCAGATCTTCTGTTATTAATAATACTTGCATCATCATCTTCTCCTTATCCAGCGCTGTTGCAAGGTCAGGGTCCATGTGGACCCTATTGATCCACATGTCATATTAATTGGAGCATAGTTTTACACCAGATGCCCTTCCTACCACAACCCTCCCATTTCTGGGCTTGGGAGACAACCATTCACACCTATGGACAATGTAGAGTAACCAGCATGTCTTTGGATGATGGGGGAAACCCATGCAAACTCCACACAGAAAGGCCCCCGTCAGCTACTGGGCTTGAAGCCAGAGCCTTCTTGCTGTGAGGCAACAGTGCTAACCACTGCACCACCATGCCACCCTTCACATAATACTTGCATATTCTTTTTTCATCCATCCATTATCCGTAACTGCTTATCTTGTGCAAGGTCACAGGCAAGCTGGAGCCTATCCCAGCTGACAATGAGTGAGAGGCAGGGTACACCCTGGACAAGTCACCAAATCATCACAGAGCAACACATAGAAACAAACATCCTTTCACACTCGCATTCACACCTATGGTGAATTTAGAGTCACCAATTAACCTAACCTGCATATCTTTGGACTGTGGGAGGAAACCAGAGCACCCCCACACAGACACGGGGAGAACGTGCAAACTACACCCCCGTCGGCCACTGGGCTCCAACCCAGAACCTTCTTGATGTGAGGCGGCAGTGCTAACTACTACACCACCATGCCACTCTTCACATAATACTTGCATATCCTTTTATATTAACCTTTATATCAATGAAAAAAAAAGGTTGCAACTTATAGAAAATTATGTTTTACATGTATCTCACCATGAAATGCTGGCAGTCGAGATATCTTTTCATAATTGCTTAGAGGAGATTGTCTGGAATCCAGAATCATGATGGTGGGAAACTCTATGGCTTAGCAGTTTGCAAAAATATGTCCTTCATGCCTAAGAGAAATAAATAAATATAATTGTTTTATTTGCTGTGAATTCAAAACCAAATTACTCAACAACACTTTGGCACATAGAGAAACAATTAGTATCACTGGAACGGGTATGTTCTGCTGTTTATTTTGATATGTAGTCCATGATGAGGCAATACAGACTTCATGACTTATTCAACAGAGAAGCAGGAGAATGAAAACAGGTGAAGATATTACTTCACAGAAGTTTGATCTGCCTTCATAACATGATTACTTTGGTCTGTGGAAATACTGTACAAATGTGACTAGCATCAGTTCAAACCTCCAGTTTTTCTCTTTCATTTGATATGTGTTTCATGGGCGGCATGGTGGTGTAGTGGTTAGCGCTGTCGCCTCACAGCAAGAAGGTCCGGGTTCGAGCCCCGTGGCCGGCGAGGTTCTTTCTGTGCGGAGTTTGCATGTTCTCCCTGTGTCTGCATGGGTTTCCTCCGGGTGCTCCGGTTTCCCCCACAGTCCAAAGACATGCAGGTTAGGTTAACTGGTGACTCTAAATTGACCGTAGGTGTGAATGGTTGTCTGTGTCTATGTGTCAGCCCTGTGATGACCTGGCGACTTGTCCAGGGTGTACCCCGCCTTTTGCCCGTAGTCAGCTGGGATAGGCTCCAGCTTGCCTGCGACCCTGTAGGACAGGATAAAGCGGCTAGAGATAATGAGATGAGATGTGATGTGTTGCATATCTATGCAGTGACGAGTCCATGAGTAGTTCAAACAAGAGTAATTGGTGTGGAGATGGATGCAGAGCTACTGTATATCGCTAACACTTTGTCACCTAGACAAGAAGCTAGCAACATTGGAAAGGTCTAAACATGTCATTTCACGCGATGTGTGCTAGTGTAGTAGTGAAGACCACCTAAATCAAGACCAAAGTGTATTAAGACCAAGACTTTGAGGGGTTGAGATCAAGTCAGGACCAAGACTAAGGCAGGGTGAGACCGACTCAAGACCAGCGGGTGTGAAGGGGTGGTGGAGGGGTGACAGCCGTTAACAGGAAGATACATTTCAAATTAGCAATGAGTCACGTTATTGGTCACATCTGAAGCAGGAAATTTTACATCCAAACACAGTAATGATGTTAACAAATAAATCAGATGATGCACAGGCAATTTAGTGAAATCCCTACAGTTGCGGTGACCAGTGTTGACATTAAATCCCGAGTCCTCTCTGACACCGAGACAAGCCCGAGTAAAAACGTATTCAATTCCGAGACGAGACCAAGACCTTCAAAAAGTGGTCTCGAGACCGGTCTTGAGTTCTACAACACTAATATGTGCTCCGTCTCATTGTGACCAAAACTTTGTGAGCAATTCAACCGAGAAGAAGAAGAGATGTGGATTTGTCTCTCAGGTTCTAAGGGTTAATATTGGAGCATCTTGGCACTTTTCTATAAGCAAGTGATAATTTGTCTAGCCATCAGCCTCAGCGGTATTTGTACAACCCCGATTCCAAAAAAGTTGGGACAAAGTACAAATTGTAAATAAAAACGGAATGCAATAATTTACACATCTCAAAAACTGATATTGTATTCACAATAGAACATAGACAACATATCAAATATCGAAAGTGAGACATTTTGAAATTTCATGCCAAATATTGGCTCATTTGAAATTTCATGACAGCAACACATCTCAAAAAAGTTGGGACAGGGTCAATAAGAGGCTGGAAAAGGTACAAAAAAGGAACAGCTGGAGGACCAAATTGCAACTCATTAGGTCAATTGGCAATAGGTCATTAACATGACTGGGTATAAAAAGAGCATCTTGGAGTGGCAGCGGCTCTCAGAAGTAAAGATGGGAAGAGGATCACCAATCCCCCTAATTCTGCGCCGACAAATAGTGGAGCAATATCAGAAAGGAGTTCGACAGTGTAAAATTGCAAAGAGTTTGAACATATCATCATCTACAGTGCATAATATCATCAAAAGATTCAGAGAATCTGGAAGAATCTCTGTGCGTAAGGGTCAAGGCCGGAAAACCATACCGGGTGCCCGTGATCTTCGGGCCCTTAGACGGCACTGCGTCACATACAGGCATGCTTCTGTATTGGAAATCACAAAATGGGCTCAGGAATATTTCCAGAGAACATTATCTGTGAACACAATTCACCGTGCCATCCGCCGTTGCCAGCTAAAACTCTATAGTTCAAAGAAGAAGCCGTATCTAAACATCATCCAGAAGCGCAGACGTCTTCTCTGGGCCAAGGCTCATTTAAAATGGACTGTGGCAAAGTGGAAAACTGTTCTGTGGTCAGACGAATCAAAATTTGAAGTTCTTTATGGAAATCAGGGACGCCGTGTCATTCGGACTAAAGAGGAGAAGGACGACCCAGGTTGTTATCAGCGCTCAGTTCAGAAGCCTGCATCTCTGATGGTATGGGGTTGCATTAGTGCGTGTGGCATGGGCAGCTTACACATCTGGAAAGACACCATCAATGCTGAAAGCAGGGATCCCAGCAGTAATTGAAAAAAATAGAGGAATGTAAGAAACTATCAGCAGGGTCAAGGGGGCTGCCTGAAGCTGTTGAGATTTTAACATTTAAAGATGCTATAGAACACATTTTTTACATAGATTTAACATAGAAAAGCAACAGAATTTAATAATAATAATGTGTATCTATTTGATGCCATATTTTGTAATCAATGACATAAGTGGCAAAAAAAAATTATAAAAATTAGACGAAAATGTAGCTTTGAAGAATATACTTGCCTAAATATTCCACTGATTTTGTTATAATATAACAATAGTATCCATAGTTCATCTCATTTGTTTATTTTTTTGTTTCAAGTTAATGTCAAAACTAGTCTAATATAAGCCACATTCATTTTTCAAAAATCATGAATATGAGCAGAAATCAATGATTCAGTAATATTAGATATATACATATGTACAGCAAATACTGGAGATATTTGATTTAAACCTTTCTCTTTTTGAAAGGTTTCACTGCAAAGGAATTTAATGCTCTTTTCTGGGGTGCATCTTTCCTCCAGTTTTCTCTGCTTTTGTTTCTCTGATCTTTCCTTCTGCTTTTCTGATGTTCCTGCAGTGCTCTGAATTAAGTTCAACACATTAGAATTAAATTAAGTTCAACTTATTAGAAACAAAAGCACGAACGGAGTTAAAACATGTTTTCTAGCAAATGGGCGCAGCCATATTGTTTTCTCGTTCTATCGCGTACAGTCTCGGGGTATTTACATCAATTTAACTTCCGAGTGTTCCCGATCAGCCCGGTAGATGGCGGTAATACACATCGATTGTTAACCGCCAATAAATCGACAGAAGAAGAAGAGTGTTCCCGAATGTCAACGAGAACAAACGAAGCCGACGAAAACATCGCTAAACAAGCAAACCAAATCAGAACGTGTTCTGCTGGTCATTTTACTTAAACATATTTTTAATGGATATACAAGAGATTTAAAAAAAAAAAACTTTCGCTAGAAAATAGCGGAATTCCGCTAAATAGCGGACGTCTGGGATCCCTGTGAAAGGTATATCCAGGTTCTAGAGCAACATACGCTCCCGTCCAGTCGACGTCTCTTTCAGGGAAGACCTTGCATTTTCCAACATGACAATGCCAAACCACATACTGCATCAATTACAGCATCATGGCTGCGTAGAAGAAGGGTCCGGGTACTGAACTGGCCAGCCTGCAGTCCAGATCTTTCACCCATAGAAAACATTTGGCGCATCATAAAACGGAAGATACGACAAAAAAGACCTAAGACAGTTGAGCAACTAGAATCCTACATTAGACAAGAATGGGTTAACATTCCTATCCCTAAACTTGAGCAACTTGTCTCCTCAGTCCCCAGACGTTTACAGACTGTTGTAAAGAGAAAAGGGGATGTCTCACAGTGGTAAACATGGCCTTGTCCCAACTTTTTTGAGATGTGTTGTTGTCATGAAATTTAAAATCACCTAATTTTTCTCTTTAAATGATACATTTTCTCAGTTTAAACATTTGATATGTCATCTATGTTCTATTCTGAATAAAATATGGAATTTTGAAACTTCCACGTCATTGCATTCTGTTTTTATTTACAATTTGTACTTTGTCCCAACTTTATTGGAATCGGGGTTGTAGTAATTTTGTGGTTATACATTTTTACCTCGCCCACTACGGAGTAAGCAAGTTGAGGTGTTGTTTTTGGTTGGGTTTCTTTGTTTTTTGTTGTAAACAATATTGTGGGAAAACGGCTGGATCAATCTTCATGAAACTTTCAGAATAGATGGGCACTGGTCTCAAATACAGTAGAACCTCCAAAATTTTGAGGGTCATCCGGTCAAGGTCACCAAAAAGGTCAAAATCGTTTTTGTTGTGGCTACTGCCTCATATAGAGGCGCTAGCTATGACGTCATTGTGCTGTAAGAATGTAAGTGTAACAGTTGCGCACTGCACATGTGCATACTTGTGTTCTGACTAAAATGGCCAGTGAGTGTATACAATTCGGTTCACTATTCGAAATAAATGGACTAGACTAAAGAAATCACTTTCAGACATATTTATGCTTATTACAGAAGGAAAGTGCGTTCCACTGAGCTCTAATGCCGGGCCAGTTCCTGGAAATAAGAGTTTGGGTCATGGTGACAGCGTGTGTATGTCAGCCTCGGTTCGGAGGTTTCAGTTTCGAAAACTGTAAGAGGTAAGAGTAGAATAATATAAAGTAAAGACACTTGGTATATTTTACCTCTGTGATTTTTAAATTGTTCATTTTTGGATTATGGTTCATTTTCGTGGCTACTGCCTCATAGAGTAAATATACTGTATATGCTATGTTTACTGTATGGACATGGGATCATAAAACAATTTTATTTATAAGCAGTAGCCACATGGAACCAGAGGGTAGCTTTTATTTATTTTTTTTGTGATATCTTCCTTCATATTCATCATAAGTGAGGCTTGTTTTGCCTGGCAACATTTTTTTGTTGTTGTTGTTTTTATCGGATTTAAGTCGTGTGTACAGTCCAGGACTTTCAAAATCTCAGAAATGCTAACCCATTCACAGATAAGGCTCACACGCTACACCATCACACATTGCACCTACCAAAGTGCACCTGATCCTCAAATCCCAGTTTTTCCACAAAATAATACATGGGATCTGTCTATCATAGTATGGAAACAAGAAAAAGTGAAATAAGTGGAACATGGAGGAAGAACTGGTTGAGGAGATGCAGAAAGGGAGAGTTGTCTGTTCCACATGCGTCATGCATCACGCATCAGCAGGAATCAAGATGTGCTTGTTTTTATTTTTTTTTGGTTCCTAACTACCATTTCGGGATGACATTCCAGATAAGTTCTTATATTGGAGTTCCCCATGCATGAAGCGTGTGTAGCAAAGCTCCATACTCAAGAGAATATCGTACTGAAGCGATCTGATTTTTGATGGCTTTTGTGACTATACAACATCTGTATGAATGATGCATGTGTAGCACCACAGGGAAACCTTTCGTGAATACAAGGAAACATATCTCATAAACACTTGACCACCAGACAACAAAATTTGTATCTTTATTTACAGAAGACACATGGGTTTTTATCCAGTGCATAATGATGTGGGATTATTTAATAACACGTTTGACACTCATCGGGAGCTCCACTATTAGGTAGTATGTATATATATATATATATATATATATATATATATATATATATATATATATATATATATATACACACAGTGGTGCTTGAAAGTTTGTGAACCCTTTAGAATTTTCTATATTTCTACATAAGTATGACCTAAAACATCATCAGATTTTCACACAAGTCCTAAGAGTAGATAAAGAGAACCCAGTTAAACAAATAAGACAAAAATATACTTGGTCATTTATTTATTGAGGAAAATGATCCAGTATTACATATCTGTGAGTGGCAAAAGTATGTGAACCTTTGCTTTCAGTATCTGGTGTGACCCCCTTGTGCAGCAATAACTGCAACTAAACGTTTGCGGTAACTGTTGATCAGTCCTGCACACCGGCTTGGAGGAATTTTAGCCCATTCCTCCATACAGAACAGCTTCAACTCTGGGATGTTGGTGGGTTTCCTCACATGAACTGCTCGCTTCAGGTCCTTCCACAACATTTCGGTTGGATTAAGGTCAGGACTTTGACTTGGCCATTCCAAAACATTAACTTCATTCTTCTTTAACCATTCTTTGGTAGAACAACTTGTGTGCTTAGGGTCGTTGTCTTGCTGCATGACCCACCTTCTCTTGAGAGTCAGTTCATGGACAGATGTCCTGAAATTTTCCTTTAGAATTTGCTGGTATAATTCAGAATTCATTGTTCCATCAATGATGGCAAGCCGTCCTGGCCCAGACGGCAAAACAGGCCCAAACCATGATACTACCACCACCATGTTTCACAGATGGGATAAGGTTCTTATGTTGGAATGCAGTGATTTCTTGTCTCGTCTCGTCTCGTCTCGTCTTCTTCCACTTATCCGGGACCGGGTCGCGGAGGCAGCAGTCTAAGCATGGAAGCCCAAACTTCCCTTTCCCCAGACACCTCGGCCAGCTCCTCGGGAAGAACACCGAGGCGTTCCCAGGCCAGCCGAGAGACATAGTCCCTCCAGCGTGTCCTGGGTCTTCCCCGGGGCCTCCTCCCGGGGGGACATGCCTGGAACACCTCCCCAGGGAGGCGTCCAGGAGGCATCCGAAAAAGATGCCCGAGCCACCTCAGCTGGTTCCTCTCGATGTGGAGGAGCAGCGGCTCTACTCCGAGCTCCTCCCGAGTGACTGTGCTTCTCACCCTATCTCTAAGGGAGCGCCCAGCCACCCTGCGAAGAAAACTCATTTCGGCCGCTTGTATCCGCGATCTTGTTCTTTCTGTCATTACCCAAAGCTCATGACCATAGGTAGGGAATGCAGTGATTTCCTTTCTCCAAACATAACGCTTCTCATTTAAACCAAAAAGCTCTATTTTAATCTCATCCGTCCACAAAACATTTTTCCAATAGCCTTCTGTCTTGTCCACATGATCTCTAGCAAACTGCAGACAAGCAGCAATGTTCTTTTTGGAGAGCAGTGGCTTTCTCCTTGCAACCCTGCCATGCACACCATTGTTGTTCAGTGTTGTTCAGAACATCAAACATGTTTGAAAATATCGTAGTCTTGCTTACTGATATTAAAAAAGCATGTTTGCTGAGTACCAAAATTAGTCGACGACTGAGAAATCGGGGTTAAAATCATGTGAAATTTGTGTTTGGTGGCAACAGCACTGAAAAAGGGCAGGCATAACAAACTAAAACCATTTTCACAGCCCCAAATGCAACACAGCACAGGCGTGTTACTCCGTGCTAAGAGCTAGTTGTGGATAATGAATAATAGAGTGCATTGTTTTAACAAAGCTTCAAGGTCAAGTCTCTTTCTCTCCGATGCCACAATTCTGATGATAACAAGTGATATTAACAAGGTAGCTAAATGCCTGGGATGTAGAATCCAGATTAGGTCAGGCGGTTAACATGAATAATTACAAATACACACACCACAAATGATCAGAAAAGTGAATTTTGTTTTTCGTTCTAGTTAATAAAACTAGCCGAGTCCTCTGTGAACATAGGGCTTGGATTAACTGAGTGCAGTATTGTATTTGTCTTTGCTAAGAGATGAAATAAAAATATCCTGCTGGTGCACTCAGATATTCGAAGCTGACTGTGTGTTATTTTGTTTCCTCTGAACACACACAGGCATTTGCCACACACTCTGTGGTTATTAAGTCTCAGAGCTGCATGTATTTGGAAAAGGCCTTCCTCAGCTCTGTAAAGGTCACTCGCACACACACACACACACACACACACACACACACCACATGCATGAGTGGAGGAGGAAAGTGAGGAATGAGGAGAACGGATGAGATGGGTGGAAAGGTTTCATTAATGCTGATGAGGACGCTGGGTGGAAATTGGACATTGTGGAAGGTCACATGTGTGGGATGGAAATCAAATGTTTGACGAAATGATGATATAGCGAGCATATTACAGCCTCGCTACACGCTTCAATTGCCCCGCCCTCGGAACCCTTAAATGTTCTGTTGAGTATTTCCTTATTAGAAAGGGTTCCATATAGAACTCCATAAAGAACCAATGAAGAACTGAGAGCGTAGGACTGTGTGTATTTCACCGTCGTCGTTTGATGATATCATCATCTTGCTTGTCTTCAGAATATAAACCAGACACACAGGGATGGAATTATATTCCATTTTTGTTTCTTTTGTCAATTCAAAACTGCAGATTATTTATTCGTTCATTCGTTCCATTCGTCTTAAGTAAGAAATTCATCCTGGTCAGGATGGCAGTGGATCCATCTATCCGGAATGCACCCTGCATGGGATGCTAGTCTGTTCACACACTCCATGTTTTAGCCGTAATTTAGCACAAGCAGTCAGTTTACTGGTATGTTTTGGGAGGTGGGAGGAAACCAGAGAACCCCGAGGAAGCCCACGTGGACACTGGGAGGATATTCGAAACGCCACCCAATCAGTAACCCTGATTTCAAGAGCTCACGATTGTGAGGAGCTTGTGAGGCGGCAGTGCTACCTACTACACCACAACAACTAGCATATTTTGCTACAAATAGCCACCAAAAATAAATTCACAAATGTACATTTTGATTTAAAAATTTATATTAACCTCTTTTTTTTTACCAGACATTTATTATGTAGTTTATTTATTTATTTATTGCGTAAATTTGTCTTGACTGTCATGTGTACTGTCCTGTAGTCATTTAGCTTAGCTTAGCAAGTTCAATTAAGTAGTCAGTTTCACAATCACTGGAGTTTAAAGAAAAGAAAATATCCAAGCACTGCAGACCTGGTAGCTAAGCTCGTTTGTTGATATGACTCTTCAATGCGGTTATACAGGGCCGTCGCAATTGCTAAGCCACGCTGCCGTATCCTTCTCAAGGTTGATAAGGTCCTCATGATTGTGTGGTGGGTTATAGAGTGGATACCCCTACATTACATGGGAGATGGTTTGTGGAGCACCTCATGGACATACATCGCTGTCTCTGGCGCCAACAAGATGCAGAAAGGCTCGCATTTTCCCCCAGCCAGTCCTCAGACGGTTTAGGTCGACCCAGGTCATGACCCGGAGGCTTATTAGAAGGGTCCCTCACAAACTCATGCAGAGGTGTAGAAGACTTGGCCTGTTCTTCTTTACATCGTTCGTTGACCCAGGATATCGTAAGTGGGAAGCGGCCATGGAGAAGTTGTGCTCTGACAACAAGGTGATCCCTTCTTATGGATTAGGGTAAGGGCCCTTCTGGAATAGCAGGCACCAAGGTAGAGGGCACAACTCCTTTCTCAGCAAGTTTCAGGATGAGATTGTCACATCTCATCTGAGACAAAAGGGACTCTCGAAAGAGAAGCTTAGCATGGAACCTATAAGAGAAATACTTCAAGGGTATTCCTAGTTGAAGGGTTGAAGGAACAAGAATGAGCATAACTGGAGCTTTAGCTCTTACACAGTGTGTAGGTTACTTTTAGACAACAGGTTCCTCAAGAGTTCTTCAGATAATTAACAAATTTCTACAGGGTTCTACATGGAACTTTTAAGAAGGATACTTCAAGGGTATTCCTAGTTGAAAGGTTGAAGGAACAAGAGGATAGAATGAGCATAACGGGAGCTGTAAATCTTACACAGTGTGTAGGTTAATCTTAGACAACAGGTTCCTCGAGAGTTCTTCAGATGAATAACAGATTTCTTCTGGGTTCTACATGGAAGATAAAAGGGACTTTTGAAAGAGAAGCCTAGCATGGAACTTTAAGAGGGATACCTCAAGGGTATTCCTAGTTGAAGGGTTGAAGGAACAAGAGGTCAGAATTAGCATACCTGGAGCTTTAGATCTTACACACTTTGAAGTTTACTCTTAGAAAACAGGTTCCTTGAGAGTTCTTCACATAATTAACAGTTTCCTACAGGGTTCTACATGGAACTTTTAAGAGGGATACCTCAAGGGTATTCCTATTTGAAGGGTTGAAGGAACAAGAGTTTAGAATTAGCATACCTGGAGCTTTAGATCTTACACAGTTTGAAGTTTACTCTTAGAAAACAGGTTCCTTGAGAGTTCTTCACATAATTAACAGTTTCCTACAGAGTTCTACATGGAACTTTTAAGAGGGATACCTCAAGGGTATTCCTAGTTGAAGGGTTGAAGGAACAAGAGGATAGAATTAGCATAACTGGAGCTTTAGGTCTTACACAGTTTGAAGTTTACTCTTAGAAAACAGGTTCCTTGAGAGTTCTTCACATAATTAACAGTTTCCTACAGAGTTCTACATAGAACTTTTAAGAGGGATACCTCAAGGGTATTCCTAGTTGAAGGGTTGAAGGAACAAGAGGATGGAATTAGCATAACTGGAGCTTTAGGTCTTACACAGTGTGTAGTTTACTCTATGAGACAACAGGTTCCTCAATAGGTAGCTAAGCTGAACTTTTCTTATCACATGGTTTAATTGCTATGTTTATTAGGCTAATGAACATAATGAGTTGTGTGGATCTAGCCTCTCTTGAGTAAACAGACCTCAATTAATTGTACATACTGTAATTCAAATTACGAACAATTAACAGGATGCTCGATGAGAAAAATATCATATATATATATATATATATATATATATATATATATACTTTTTTTAAATATTGCATTTTCAGTCTTTACTCTTGTATCTCAGTGTAGAAACTGAGGTATTTAAGTAGAACTAAAGCTTTATTTATTTATTTTATTTCTGGGAGTTTGTTTCTTTGTTTGTGGTTGATATATTTTGAATGAATCATGGTTATGTAGATACACACTGAGCCAACAGTTTATTAGATACCAGATTGATATGTTTAATAAACAGGAAGCTCGGTGTGTGAAGGCGTAAGATATTCCCAATAGAAATGGAAAGAAAAGTTGCCTTGATTTCAACATGAATTGTTTTTAATTACCTTTTACTAGCTTTACTTACACATACCAATTAGCATGTTGTGCATTTTGTGTCCTTGCAGAACAGGTGTGTGCTAGCGTGAACATGTGAGTGTGTGTGTGGGTGTGTTTCTTTCCCCATGGCTCACATGAGTGCAATGATTGCAATGAGATTTACTCTTCTTGTATCTCACCGCTCTTGACAACTGTTGCCTGGTGATTTCACTCAGTGCTAACGCTAACTCCATTCCCTCGCACATTAGTGGCAATAATTAATCCAGACGAAAAACCCGCAGCGTCGCACAATAAATGTTTTCGGTTTTCATTAATAGACAACTCATTAGCAGTTAATGAGTGTGAGCTACACTTTTCCCGGTGCTGCACAGACCACTCGTGTAATGCGGAATCAAATTAAAACGCAATCCCAACACTTTGTGCTCGCCGCTTTTCCCTTCCCTCTGGTTAGAGGACACAACGTGTTGGCTCGCTTCTGCTTTCATGAAGCATTTCATGTGCTGCTTTTTTTTTTTGTTGTTGTTGTTGTTCATAAGTGTTGAGGAACAAAGGGAGGGAATATAAACCTGATTAAAAACATCACTCTCAGGAAATGAGGCCGCTTTATATGTTTGTTTGTTTCTCTTTCTGTCTAAACATGGTCTCGGAATAAGAGGAGTCGTTAGGAGGTAGTAGTCGTGTCTTTCAGGGTAGTATGCTCTGAGATAAAAGGGACTCTCGAAAGAGAAGCCTAGCATGGAGCCTTTAAGAGGGATACCACAAGGGTATTCCTTGTTGAAGGATTGAAGGAACAAGAGGTTAGAATTAGCATACTTGGAGCTTTAGATCTTGCACAGTTTGTAGTTTACTCTTAGAAAACAGGTTCCTCAAGACTTCTTCAGATAATCACAGATTTCTACAGGGTTCTACATGGAACCATTAAGCAGGATACCTCAAGGGTATTCCTCATTGAAGGATTGAAGGAACAAGAGGATAGGATTAGCATAACTGGGGCTTTAGAACTTTCTCGGTTTGTAGGTTATGCTTAGAGAACAGGTTCCTCAAGAGTTCTTCACATAATAAACAGTTTTCTACAGGGTTCTACATGGAACCATTAAGAGGGATACTTCAAGGGTATTCCTTGTTGAAGGATTGAAGAAACAAGAGAATAGAATTAGCAGAACTGGAGCTAAATCATAAACAGTTTGAAGTTTACTCTATGAGACATGGAACCTCCTATATGACTCCATGGGACCTTTAAGAGGGATAATTCAAGGGCATTCCTAGTTGAAGCATTGAAGGAACAAGAGGATAGAGTTAGAACAACTAGAGCTTTAGATCTTACCCAGTTTGTAGTTTACTCAATGAGACAATGGGTTCCTGAAGAGTTCTTCAAATAATTAACAGTTTTCTACAGGGTTCTACATGGAACCATTAAGAGGGATACTTCAAGGGTATTCCTTGTTGAAGGACTGAAGAAACAAGAGAATAGAATTAGCAGAACTGGAGCTAAATCATAAAAAGTTTGGAGTTTACTCTATGAGACATGGAACCTCCTATATGACTCCATGGAACCTTTAAGAGGGATAATTCAAGGGCATTCCTAGTTGAAGCATTGAATGAACAAGTGGATAGAGTTAGAACAACTAGATCTTTAGATCTTACCCAGTTTGTAGTTTACTCAATGAGACAATGGGTTCCTGAAGAGTTCTTCACATAATTAACAGTTTTCTACAGGGTTCTACATGGAACCTTTTCTGAAAGCCAAACCAGGTACATAATAAATTAAAAGTTCCCAGAGAGACCGTAGGTGCTAAAGAAGGCAATTGGACTTGCTTGAAATCCTTGAAGACGTTTCACCTCTCATCCAAAAGGCTTCTTCAGTCCTCTGAAGAACTGAAGAAGCCTTTTGGATGAGAGGTGAAACATCTTCAAGGATTTCAAGCAAGTCCAGTTGCCTTCTTTAGCACCTACGGTTTACGATGACGTGGTTGACTGAGAAGCTTCACAGACATTATTCCCAGAGGGACAAACCATAAAGCCCTTTCGATTTTTTTTTAATTTTGTTTTTCTAAAAGAGAATTTGCACAGAAAGTGTGACGTAGGTGTTTTCCAGTTAGCACTGCCTCCATTTCTAAAGTACGATTTTCAAAATGCCAGAATGTAAACCGTAGGCTTGTGCCCTGAAAGCTCCAGAAGTGACCAAAGTGACAGTTAAGCCACAAAGCAGCATGTCTGGAAGAAATGGGTAAACTACCAAAGTGGCATAATCACCAAGGTAACTGGGTATGAATGGTTAAGAAATCTTCACTAGACGTACGATGAAAACCTGAACAGACGTGTTGGGGATGGGATGCATTTCACAAACAGCAAATAAACCATAAACATGCTCACATAAGTGTGTAGATTTTAATTTTTTTTTTTTAATTTCACTTTTCATGCCATCACAACTTCATGGCATAAACATTGAAACAGAAAGATGTCAATGTCACAAAGCAGCAATTCCTTAATCCTTGAAAAACAATGTTTCAAAATGAGAAAATAGAAAGCAGGGTTTTGTTATACGCACTTATGGTGCTATTGGTCTAAACTGCAGCATTGATTCCAATTCCATCCATCCATAACCGCTTATCCTATGCAGGGTCATGGGCAAGCTGGAGCCTATCCCAGCTGACTATGGGCAAAAGGCAGGGTACACCCTGGACAAGTCACTAGGTCATCTCAGGGCTGACACATAGAGACAAACAACCATTCACACTCACTTTAGAGCCACCAATTAGCCAAACCTGCATGTCTTTAGGGGAAACCGGAGCACCCAGAGGAAACCCACGCAAACATGCAAACTCCACACAGAAAGGCCCTCGTCGGCCACTGGGCTCAAACCCAGAACCTTCTTGCTGTGAGGCGACAGTGCTAACCACTACACCACCGTGCAACCAATTCCAATATCCAGAATTCTGTCTGTAACAAAACACAGATGTCAGATGCCTTCGAAATGGTTCTGGTGTTTAAAAAAAAAGTGTAAAAAGAACATAATTTTTCTTTATGTCGGTTTACATGATCAACATGGTGAGCGTCATCAATGAACTTATCTCATCTCATTATCTCTAGCCACTTTATCCTGTTCTACAGGGTCGCAGGCAAGCTGGAGCCTATCCCAGCTGACTACGGGCGAAAGGCGGGGTACACCCTGGACAAGTCGCCAGGTCATCACAGGGCTGACACATAGACACAGACAACCATTCACACTCACACCTACGGTCAATTTAGAGTCACCAATTAACCTAACCTGCATGTCTTTGGACTGTGGGGGAAACCGGAGCACCCGGAGGAAACCCACGTGGACACCATACAAACTCTGCACAGAAAGGCCCTCGCCGGCCACTGGGCTCAAACCCAGGACCTTCTTGCTGTGAGGCAACGGCGCTAACCACTACACCACCGTGCCGCCCCAAACTTACTTATGGTTCCAAAATATTTGATTTTATGCCTGTTTTCATTTATTTAATCCCAAAAATCTCAATTATTTCAATTCAGAAAAATCAAAGTTACCCTTGAAGATAAGCTGCTTTCAGGGATCTCAAGCTGATTTGTTACCTCCACCAACTTTGTTGGAGGAGGTTATGTTTTTGCCTCTGTTTGTTTGTTTGTTTGTCTGTTCCCAATGTAACTCAAAAAGTAGTGAACGAATTTTGATGAAACTTTGAAGAAAGGTGAGCCATGGACCAAGGAACAATTGAGGCGATTTTGATGCAAATCCATATATGTATGCAGATCCAGGATTATTATTTTTCTTTTTTTTTCATTTTTCCCAACATAACTCAAAAACCAGTCAATGGATTTGGATGAAATTTGGTGGACAGCTTCAGTGTTACCCTAGGGTCAAGCGATTTGATTTTGATGTTGATAATATGTGGCTTGGTGCTGGTATGCACTCTACCATGTGCCCTTCTACTTTATTCATGTATTTATATAATTTTATGGTTAATTATTATTTTTGATTGAGCAGCACAGTGGTGCAGTGGTTATCACTGTCATCTCACAGCAAGAAGGGTCTGAGTTTAAACCTCAGGCTGATGGTGGCCTTTCAGTGTGGAGTTTGCATGTTCTCCCTATGGGTTTCCTCCAGGTCCTCTGGTTTCCTCCCATAGTTCAAAGCCATGCCAGATTAGCTAAAATACCCAGCCACTGGGGTTGCACAAGCCAGTGCATACTTAATGCCAGTCCCAAGCCTGGATAGATTGGGGAGGGTTATGTCAGGAAGGTTATCTGGTAAAAACCTATCCCAAATCAAATATGCAGATCATGATGAGCCACTGTGGTGACCCCTAACAGGAGCAGCCGAAAGGAGAATAAAATTATTTTTCTTGTCTCCTGTGTCTTAAAACATGATTGCAGCTTCACCTCTGACACTGAAGACTCCTTTCTTTCTTTGTTAAATACTGTACTGGCATTAGCCTGAGATTTTGTGAAGGTTTTGCGAACTGTCAACTGAACCAATGTCTTTTAACCAATCAGATTTAAGCCTATCAAAACAAAGTAACTGGATACAAGCAGAGGAATAATTTATTAAAACTGAACGTATGTGTAATGCAGAGTTAAGAAGAAAACACAAAAGGCACATAGACTGAAATAATGAAAACCAATGAAGAGAGAAAGAGAAAAGAAAATGAAAATAAATGCACGTGGAGAAATACTGGGAAGTGCTGAGAAGGGGAAAGGCTAAATTATATTTACCTCTGCCAACTTTGTTGGAGGGGGTTCTGTTTTCATGTCTGTTTGTTTGTGTTTTCCCAACATTACTCAAAAAGTAGTGAACAGATTTGGAGGAAATTTGGAGGAAAGGTGATCCATGGGCCAAGGAATGATTGAATAGATTTTGATGCAAATCCAGATATGTATGTGGCTCTAGGATCCAGATATGTATGCGAATTCAGGAATTTTTGCCTGTTCCCAATGTAACTCAAAAAGTAGTGAACAGATTTGGATGAAATTTGGTGGACAGCTTTGGTATTATCTGAGGTTCAGGTGATTTGATTTTGAAGTTGATCCACATCCCAGATTCGTAAACATCTGGATATTGTAATATCTGGCTTGGCGGAGGTATGCGCTCAACCGAGTGGCCTTCAAGTTAACTCTTGTTTTTTGAATGATATATATATTTTTTTATTTTATTGATTTCCAGGGTGGGCGGCACGGTGGTGTAGTGGTTAGCGCTGTCGCCTCACAGCAAGAAGGTCTGGGTTCGAGCCCCGTGGCCGGCGAGGGCCTTTCTGTGCGGAGTTTGCATGTTCTCCCCGTGTCCGTGTGGGTTTCCTCCGGGTGCTCCGGTTTCCCCCACAGTCCAAAGACATGCAGGTTAGGTTAACTGGTGACTCTAAATTGACCATAGGTGTGAATGGTTGTCTGTGTCTATGTGTCAGCCCTGTGATGACCTGGCGACTTGTCCAGGGTGTACCCCGCCTTTCGCCCGTAGTCAGCTGGGATAGGCTCCAGCTTGCCTGCGACCCTGTAGAAGGATAAAGCGGCTAGAGATAATGAGATGAGATGAGATTTCCAGGGTCTGAATGATGGACTTTTCATTTTCAGTAGTTATAACCTCTTTACACTCAGTGCGTTTACATGCACATAGAGAAAATCGAATTTCTGCCGTAGCTCGACTGAAATCGAAGTTCTAAATGCCATGGAAACACCTTAGCTCGGCTGAAATCGAACCGAACTGGATTTCTCGTAATCGAGCTACGTGACCTAGATTATGCGATTGTAGCCGAGCTACTTGGTGCATGTAAACCCTATCGAGCTACGTAGTCGAGCTACTTACTTCAGCACTGCCCCTTCCGGAAGTGACGAGTGATAAGACCACAAGCGGGAAACACAACAGCCTCGGTCGGCATGACAACAGTAGTAGTAGCGAGCAGCAGAAGAGAACACGGAACACGGAACTGAGAACTTTGTGAACACGGAACTGATAACTTTGTTTATACTCTTGAATAGCTCTTCTTCATGACGACAACCGGAAGTGTACCAACACGATGGGGCGTGTAGCGCCACCTGTGGCTCGGGTGCACAATGTACCTCACACAATAGCTCGATTTCCTTGTGTGCATGTAGGATTGGATTTCTCTGGCACCCCTGCTGGGACCCTTAGCTCGATTACCGACAGTAGCTCGATTTGGATGTGCATGTAAACGCACTGACTGATGGTGCCATATAGTTAGTGTGGCTATCATTGCTATGGCAACAATGAATCAGAAAACATAAAAAAGAAGTTTTCTCTTTTGAGGTGAACTCTTTCACCTCATGTAGCTTCAGACATCTTTATACGCAGCTGATAAAAGACATCTGACTGACACTGCGGTTTGTACTGCTGTGTCTCGAGTGGGAAATTTGAAGCCTAATTGTGTATCATGAAAATAAAATGCCGTTCTTTCTGTAAAAGTGCGTCATGTGCTTTCAGTTTCAATCCAAAATGGTTTGCTTCCTTTGTGGCATTGATGTGTGTGTGTGTGTGTGTGTGTGTGTGTGTTCAGCACGACCTCACTCATGTCATTCTGACACTGCGCTCAGTGTTTTTCCTTTCGGCTTGCCATATTTGCTCCGTGAACTTTCATCAGCATCATAATTGAGTGCCTCCCGTAGTGGAAAATGGAGGTTGAGTCTTGTTTGTGCTGTGCATCAGCAGCTGACCTTTTCCCAAGAGAGAAAGCGAGACAGGGGGAGAGAATGAGAAAAGAGCAACATGCATCATCATCGTCAGGTCGAACGGTCATGTAGGTCCTGTCATAACAAGCGGCGGCTCGTGATAACTATTCGTCTGCCAGGCAGAAATAATCCTGTCCTAACAAGCCAGGTACCTGACGGATCCGTGTTAAAGCCACTTGTTGATAGAAAACCGCCGTTAACGAGGTCTCATCTCAATTCCTTCAGCCGAGCGGAACGGAAACACCGACCCACCTTTAGCCCCTGCAGTGAACCTGATTTTATTCACTGCTGAAGCTGGAATATAATTCTTACACTGCTTCAACAAACACCACCATTCAACTGATGTTTTATATGATGTCAGGTTACACAGCCAGAAACAGGAAGGCATTACTTACTTACATTATTTCAGTAAGATTTATTAATTGTACTTACACTTAATCTGAAATCTAATCAAATCTAAATGACATAGTTTGGGGATTCATCATGGATTTGGTGAGTGAAGTAAAGAATAGGTGTAGGTGTTGATTTAAGGCTGGGAATAGTGCATCTCAAAAAATTAGAATACCATGAAAAAGTTCCTTTTTTTCATAATTTAATTCAAAAAGGTAAACTTTCATATATTCTATATTCATTACATGTAAAGTGAAATATTTAAAGCCTTTTTTGGTTTAATTTTGATGATTATGGCTTATAGCTCATGAAAATCAGAAATCCAGTATCTCAAATTATTAGAATATTCCCTAAGATCAATCAAAAAAAGGATTTACAATACAGAAATGTCCAACTTCTGAAAAGTATATTCATTTATACACTCAATACTTGGTTGGGGCTCCTTTACCATGAATTACTGTATCAATGCGGTGTGGCATGGAGGTGATCAGTCTGTGGCACTGCTGAGGTGTTATTGAAGCCCAGGTTGCTTTGATAGTGGCCTTCAGCGTATCTGTATTTTTGGGTCGGGTGTTTCTCATCTTCCTCTTGACAATACCCCATAGATTCTCTATGGGGTTCAGGTCAGGCAAGTTGGCTGGGCAATCAGACACAGTAATATCATGGTCAGCAAACCATTTGGTAGTAGTTTTGGCACTGTGGGTAGGTGCTAAGTCCTGCTGGAAAAGGAAATCAGCATCTCCAAAAAGCTCGTCAGCAGATGGAAGCATGAAGTGCTCTAAAATCTCCTGGTAGATGGCTGTGTTGACTTTGGACTTGATAAAATACAGTGGACCAACACCAGCAGATGACATGGCACCCCAAATCATCACATACTGTGGAAACTTCACACTGGGCTTCAAACACCTTGGATTCTGTGCCTCTTCACTCTTCCTCCAGACTCTAGAACCGTGATTTCCAAATTAAATGCAAAATGTATGTTCATCTGAAAAGAGGACTTTGGACCACTGAGCAACAGTCCATTTCTTTCTCTCCTTAGCCCAGATAAGACACTTCTGACATTGTCTCTGGCTCAGGAGTAGCTTGATATTAGGGATGCGAAAGTTGTATCCCCTTTCTTGAAGATGTCTGTTCGTGATGGGTCTTGATACACTGACACCAGCCTCAGTCCACTCCTTGTGAAGCTCTCCCAAGTTCTTGAATCAACTTTTCTTGACAATCCTCTCAAGACTGCGGCCATCCCTGTTGCTTGTGCACCTTTTCCAGCCACCCTTTTCAGCAATGACCTTTTGTGGCTTACCCTCCTTGTGGAGGGCATCAGTGATCATCTTCTGGACAACAGTCAAGTCAGCAGTCTTCCCCATGATTGTGGTTGTGTGTACTGAACTCGACCGAGAGATACACTGTGTTCATACTGTTTTACTCAAACTCGAAATGAAATATTCTAATATTTAGAGATGGGTTTTTTTTATGTTTTTGTACTGTATGCCATACTGATTAAAATTAAAATAGAAAAATGCTTGAAACATTTTAGTTTGTGTGTAGTGAGTCTATAATATATAACATTTTCACTTACTTAAATAACTGATGGAAAATATTGACCTTTTTCACAATATTCAAATTTTTTTGAGATGCACTAGTGTGTGTGTGTGTGTATATATATATATATATATATATATATATATATATATATATATAGTTTTTTTTGAGGACACTTGGAAATTTTTGGGGGAACTTATTTTGGAATAGTTGGGATTTTTTTTAAAATATGTTTAATAACTTTGGGAATATTTTAAGATGGTTGAGAATCTTTTCAGTGGCATCAAAAGGTTTCTTAAGACGGAGGTTGGGAATCATTTTAGAAAGGTGATTTTTATTTTATGTAACATTTCCGTTAATCCATATCACTACAGTCATCAAAGTGTCGAGGGAACATTAGAGTAGTGGTTTCCCGATGCCTTCTATTGGATTATTATAGAGGCTTTCTCCTTTCAATCATTCACACCTATGGACAATTTAGAGCCACCAATTAGCCTAACCTGCATGTATTTGGACTGTCGGCTAAAACCCACATAGACATGGGGAGAACATGCAAACTCCACACAGAAAGGGCCCCATTGGTCACTGGGCTCAAACCCAGAACCTTCTTGCTGTGAGGCAACAGTTCTAACTGCTACACCACTGTGCTGCCTATGTGACATTCAGAATTGTTTTAAAATACATTTAGGGAAATTTTAAGTCACATTCAGAACCTCATCTCATTATCTGTAGTTGCTTTATCCTGTTCTACAGGGTCGCAGGCGAGCTGGAGCCTATCCCAGCTGGTTACGGGCGAAAGGCGGGGTACACCCTGGACAAGTCGCCAGGTCATCACAGGGCTGACACATAGACACAGACAACCATTCACACTCACATTCACACCTACGGTTAATTTAGAGTCACCAGTTAACCTAACCTGCATGTCTTTGGACTGTGGGGGAAACCGGAGCACCCGGAGGAAACCCACGCAGACACGGGGAGAACATGCAAACTCTGCACAGAAAGGCCCTCGCCGGCCCCGGGGCTCAAACCCAGACCTTCTTGTTGCGAGGCAACCGCGCTAACCACTACACCATCGTGCCGCCCCGTTCAGAATCTTTTTTTTTTTTTTAATTATTATTTTAAGTAAGATTGGGACTACCGTATAAAGGTAGGGAATTGGGATTTTGGGAATGTATTCTATTGATAAGGGTTTTGTTGTTAATTTAGCAATGTTGGATTTTTTTAAAATCCATTTATTATTATTATTAGTAGTAGTATTAGTAGTAGATTAGATTAGATTAGATAAAACTTTATTGATCCCTTTGGGAGGGTTCCCTCAGGGAAATTAAGATTCAAGCAGCATCATTAGAGATAAACAGAGAAAAGAAATAGAGAAAAACTTCTAGATAAATTAAAATAAATTAAGTATTTACATATACACGTATAAAAAGAATAATATATGGGGAAGAGAGGAAGGGGGAGAGAGAGGAGGGGGAAGAAGAAAAAAAAAGGAAAAAGGAGGGGCAGCAGGAGAGATATTGCACTTTATATTGTACATTGTCCGGTATTGCTTATTGTTAGGCTAGGCTACTGCTCCTTCCCATCCTCTGTCCTCCTGTTACCCCTCCTCCCCCCCAGAGAGGAGTTGTACAGTCTGATGGCGTGAGGGACAAAGGAGTTTTTGAGTCTGTTCATCCTGCACTTGGGAAGGAGCATTCTGTCACTGAACAGGCTCCTCTGGTTGCTGATGACGGTGTGCAGAGGGTGACTGGCATCGTCCATGATGTTCAATAGTTTGTCCATAGACCTCTTCTCTGCCACCGTCACCAGAGAGTTCAGCTTCATGCCGACCACAGAGCCAGCCCGCCTGATCAGTTTGTCCAGCCTGGACGTGTCTTTCTTGGATGTGCTGCCCCCCCAGCACACCATGGTGTAAAACAGGACACTGACGACCACAGACTGATAGAACATCCACAGCAGTTTCCTGCAGATGTTAAAGGAACATCTGTACATAGTAGGCATCCTTCTATCTCGTAAGATAATGGTAGCGCCATGGTTAAAAGTCAAACGAGTGCGGGTTGGGGGCCTGGGATTGCTCTCTCTGTTTCCTCCGTTGTCTTCTTTCCTCTGACTGTTGGTAAAGCTTTTCTTCACCCCTTTTGAGACCTTCAAATATGGCGTGCCACCAGCAACTGCGATCTTCAGCAAGTAACTCCCACTTATTTGGGTCGATTCCTGTGAGTTTCATATCGCGCTTGCGACGTCTTTGTAGCGCAGTGCTGGGTGGCCTACTTGGCGGTGTCCTGTGGCCAGCTCTGCATATATGATGTCCTTTGGAATGCGGCCGTCCTGCATATGATACACATGCCCCAGCCAGTGTAAACAGCGCTGGCAAAGGAGGAGACACACTCCAGAAACCAGTTTGTTGCTTGTTGCAACACAGTAGTGTTGGTGACTTTGTCTTGCCAAGAATCCGTCATAGGCAACGAAGGTGGAAGTTTTCAAGACGTTTCTCCTGTCTGGCATAAGTAGTCCAGGTTTCACAACCATAAAGCATGCTACTCAGAACGCATGCCTGATAAACTTTGAGTTTGGTGTTTAATGTTAATTGGTTGTTTTCCCATATATTATCTCATTCTCATCTCATTATCTCTAGCTGCTTTATCCTTCTACAGGGTCACAGGCAAGCTGGAGCCTATCCCAGCTGACTACGGGCGAAAGGCGGGGTACACCCTGGACAAGTCGCCAGGTCATCACAGTTAAGTTAAAGTCCTTCCCACGCCTTACAGTACCTGGTATTCCTAGGCAGTCTCCCACTCAAGTACTAACCAGGCCCAACTCTGAATGGTGGCGCATCAGGCGGCACCGATCTCCATTTCCCTCGGCCTCTTACATAGCTAGGGTTATAGTGGGGGGCTAGTCCTCTGGTAACCACGAGAGTTCAACTCCCCATGCACATCTGTATTGCAGCGTGCCTTACCAGATGGTAGTAGGTACCATTTTTATGATGGTCTTTGGTATGACCCGACCGTGAATACAACTCACTATCTCCCGATCAAGAGGCAGACACGCTACCACTAGGCCACTAGTCGGTTCAGGTCATCACAGGGCCATATATTATTATTATTATTATTATTATTAATAAACTTTTTTCTGTTTTCTTTTTTTAAGTTTTATTTATTTATTTATTTATTTATTTATTTTTTAAGGGTTATGAATGATTATAGTTCGGTCTGAAGTTTGATCCTGAGCTCAGTTGCTATCTTTGTAGAACAAATGTAGAAAAAAAAAATTATCGTGAGAAACAGTAGTTAAAATTATCTCTTGGTTTCAGTGACAAAAAGTAGAAGAAAAAAACCTGGAACATTTACATGCTATCATGGAATTTTGCAGCTGATGAGATCCTGAGAATTTAACTGGCGTCATAGGGTTCATTTATTTATTTATTTTTATTGTTGCTGTTGTTGATTATAATATGTAAAGGTTGAAATTTTCTACATAAAAGTGAAACTGATACATAAGAACTACATATAAATGCACACACACACACACACACACACACACACACACACACACACACACACACACACACACACACAAAGCTGTTGATCCATTACCCCTGGCCAATAGACTTGATTGTAATAGACTCCCACTGTTAATCTGTGGCCTCCTCATACTGAGCTCCTAAAGCTTGTGGCCTTATAAACAGCCACAGTGGGAATAATTGTAATTAAACCCAACAGATTGTTTTCGATTTTACACTCATGAAGCGAGGAGCACTGCGTGAGCAATGGGTAGGGGTTATAAAGACAAATGAAATGACATTAACACCAGGAGACACATCAGAACTCTCTTTCTCTGTGTGTGCTGGTTTTTATAGAATAGAATGCCTTTATTGTCACTGCACAACAAAATTTAGTTCATCATACCGTAGGAGAGCAAAGCCACTGCATACATGCACACTGACACTCCAACCCAAGGCCATCCCATGTTAACCTCCTAGGGCTTAGCGGTCACATGCGTGGACAGCACTTTATGGAAATTCGGAACAAGAATCCACATATGTGGACATACTTTTTCTCTAAAAGTACATCTTATCAAAAGATGATGCTTAGTTTTTATTCTAATCAGGTTCTAATAAGCCCAAATAGCAAAGAGAAATAAAAAATGCATGTAAAAAAACAGCTTGGGCCTTAGGAGGTTAAAGTGCCATTCCACCATTGGATGTATTCTTTGGCATAAAATACAATATATTTTATGACAACATGACTAGACAGAGAAATCTTTTAGCTTCAAAATGATATATCAAACATAATTTTTTGACAACGACAAGTATATTAATTTTGCGACCAAAGTCACCTACCCTTTTAATTTCCGCGCAGTAGTGAAACGTGATGTCATCGGCAGGTTCCCCTTCTTGTGTACCACGTCACGTGTGACGTGGCACAGATTATCAGCAATGGCGGATAGAACGCGATTTCCACTTGTCGATTGCTGTGCCGATATTCACCATCGACCGTCTCCTTTGGGCATCACTTGCTATTTTCCTTCGCTTCTTTTCCGAAGCTGACAATCGCGTTCTATCCGCCATTGCTGATAATCTGTGCCAGTGGTACACAAGAAGGGGAACCTGCCGATGATGTCACGTTTCACTACCGCACGGAAATTAAAAGGGTAGGTGACTTTGGTCGCAAAATTAATATACTTGTCGTTGTCAAAAAATTATGTTTGATATATCATTTTGAAGCTAAAAGATTTCTCTGTCTAGTCATGTTGTCATAAAATATATTGTATTTTATGCCAAAAAAACACATCCAATGGTGGAATGGCACTTTAACTGAACTGCGCATCTTTGGACTGTGGGAGAAACCAGAGCACCCCTAGAAGGAACATGCAAACTCCAAACAAAAAGGCCACCGTCATCCACTGGGCTTGAACCCAGAACCTTCTTGCGGTGAGGTAACAGTGCTAACCTCTATACCACCATGCCATCGCTTGGTGGACACTAAATGTCCCTATGAGGAAGGAATATCTGACAATGGTAGTTTTGTGGAGACCAGCAAAGTGGGAACCAGAAAGAAACATTTGACAGTTTTGACTTTGTAGGGACTTGTAGCTGGTCCCCATGAGGAAAACTGGGAAAAACTAGAAAAATTAATTAATTAAATTTTTTTTTTAACAAAACCTTCGGCTTACAGAGGTTACATTTAAGCGTAGATTATGCTGTAATGTAGCATTAAATCATTGATAATTATGTCCATGGAAGGTCACAGGTCCTCACAATCTCCCGGTCCTCACAAAAACGCACTGTTTTAACTGCTTCTATTTGATTTAAAACCTAAAAGAGCCTAAATATCTCCTTCGTGTCACTAAGGCTTGAGTTAGGCACGGCATTTTTAGTTTTCTACAGCGTCGCAGGCAAGCTGGAGCCCATCCCAGCTGACTACCTGTAGAACAGGATAAAGTGGCTAGAGATAATGAGATGAGATGAAAGGAACTACATATGAATTACCCTCCTAGTCATGCTATGGATCCCAGCAGCTTCCATCCCAAAGGATGATGGGAAAGCAGGTAAATTCACACCTACAGCAGGAGGTGTGAATCCCTCTCTTCATGAACCACTTTGGTGAGATAATGACTGTGTCCCAAATCGGACACTTATTTGACAGTTTTTTTATTTATTTAAATTTTTTTTAAGTTTTAGCACACCCATTTTCCTACGATGGAAAACGGTTATGAATTTTAAACACCTCTTATCAAAAAGTCTGCATTACCGACAAATATCCTCAATCTTCGAGCTTAGTAAATAATTTCAAATGTAGGGAAAGAGATTTTGATTTGAAGCGCAGCTCATAACAGCCTCAGAGTTAACACATTTTTATCAATAAGTAAGGAATAAAATAATTAATGACTCCGAATACATAGAGGATATGACATGGCTGCGCAAAGATATGAAGTTTATCTTCGAGTCGTGAACATATTCATGAACGACTAAAGCGAACAAATGAAAATATTTTCAACACGAGAAGACAACCTTCATATCTTTGAGCCACTGTGGAATGTTCTTTATATTATATGGACACGTAAAAAAAATGCAAGTTAATCAAAAGAATTTTAATTTTGAACCAGTTCGCCATTTTGACAACACACATCTAGTCAGCAGGAAAACACTGGGAGTGACATCATCGGCGTGAAATATCAGGAATTATTATACCTACAGGACACTTTTTCCATGAAATAAAAACGTGTTCTATTCCCTTCTAGCAGGTTTCATTCATTTGGTTTGATAGCATGCAATATTATTCGCATATCGCTCATCCTATGTGTACTACGGTACGTCACTCTACCCAATGGAGAATGAGCATTGAATATGGTTTACGATATTGCATGGTTGTCAAGACAACATGCGCTACGTTCACACTGCAAGGCTTAATGCTCAATTCCGATTTTTTTGTGAAATCCGATTTTTTTGTGAGGTCGTTCACATTAACAAATATATGCGACTTGTATGTGATCCTCAGTATGAACGAAAAGCGACCTAAAAGTGTTCCGCATGCGCATTGCAGGATACGACGACGTCACACGCAGTGAGCATGGCCAGTGTTTACGGAAGTAAAACTGCCCGGTTGCGGTATGACTCATCCAATCTAGCTTGAATAGCCGCATCCCCCCAAATGGAAATCAGCTCCCTAACCTCTGCGTCCTTCCATTGAGAAGATTCAGAACCTTCACAGCCCGAAGCGTCCCTCGCATTGATGTCATGCGCAGGGGCGCAGATACGTTTTTTGAACTGGGAGGGACAAAAAACTGGGGGGGGACAAAGCTGCCAGCAAACCAACCCCAACCCCGATATGCCTGTCAAACTTGTTGTTAGTAACCATAGCAACCAAGCTCGAGCTCGCAACCTGTGCAGTCTGCGCAGCTCAACCAACCGAATATCAGTCTTTGTTTTGTTTTATGTGAGTTGTTGCAACTATGTATACACTGCTGTGCACCTCAATAAACCGAATGGTAATTAGTCTTTTGATTTTTCCGTGAGGTTTGCCTTATGCAAAGAAAGACAGCATAGACGTTTTTTCCTCCCTATAAGTGGGGGGACCGAACGAGGTGAATTTAAATATGACTCGTCCCACCCTCTATCTGCACCCGTGATTATGCGCCATGTTGTTGTAACTTTTTTGAGAGACCCGCCGCCTACTTCAGCGCAGAATAGTGACGTTTGTGGCTTGTTGATGACGTGTAAGTTGGATGAATGTGACCTGGCGGTTCAGACTGAAGTCGCATATGAAAAGAGCGGATAGGGATCGGAATTAGGACCACATATCCAAACGGCCTGGGTCGGATTTGAAAAAATCGGATCTGTGTCGTTCATATTGTCAATAAAAGATCGGATACAGGTCACATATGGGCGAAAAGATCGGATTTGAGTCACTTCAGCCTGCAGTGTGAACGTAGCCATGATGTCACATCTCTGGGACGTAAAACTTCCGTGCTGGTGAGCGACTAGGACAATTTGTAGACAAACATGGCCACCAGATTTGCGTCATTAAATCCGGAGAATTTTGAAAGAGAAAGACACATTGAACACCCGAAAGGAATGTGTATAATAATAATAATAATAATATTGTCTGGCTTTTTTTCGTGGTATATCAGATATATTCCATTCAGGTTCTCATCTTCGACTCATTCAGTATCATGCTAGCCGAATGGAATATATCTGATATACCACTCAACACCAGACAATATCATTTAAATATATCACTCAGATCCGTGATGTATTTCATATGAAAAATGCGAGTTTTTCAACATGAGAAGATAAACGTCATATCTTCAAGCCAACGTGGGATTTTCTTTTTATAATATAGACACATTCATAAACAAAGTACCCAAATTTATCAAAACAATTCATCGATTTCCTCATGGGTGACATATAGAGATTTATGTCCTGGATGGAGCTCGTATGAAAAATACGAGTGGGATATTTCCCAGTAAAACACACACACACACACAGTAATGTGCAAAAGTCTTAGGCACCTTGGTCTTTTTTTTTTCATACAAACTTTGTTATAGATTTCTATTTTATGAGATTTTCTATTTTATGAGTTCCACATTATTGAGTTGGTATAAAAACATTTTAGAGTTCCAAACGTTCATTTTTGTCCAGCACAAAATTAAATGTTACAGAAAAAAAAAAAAAAACATTTTTTGTATGTGAGCATCATGTTACATAAGAGAGCCCTTTTCAGATTAAAAAAGAAAATAGAATGAAGGCTACTGGGTTTTGGTGCAAAATGAAGAAGCGAGTGTGACAAAGTGTCCAGAAGAACTGCGGCTGGTTCTGCAAGATGTTCAGTAAAGTCTACAGCTCATTTCCTTATAAACCTGCACTCATTGGACCTGAGATTACTATTTTGTTTAAAAGAAAAGGATCGTCTCACACCAAATCATCACTTTGTTTAATTTATTATGGCTTACTGCTTACAGTATTGTTCAATGTTGAAACGTTTCATTTAATTATTTTTCAGCCATTTTTCTTTACATGTGCCTAAGACTTTTGTACAGTATTGTACAGTATGTATATCTACAGTCAAGCCGGAAAATCTGCACACCCCTTTCACCTTCTCCATGTTTTATCACGTTACAGACTTATTCTACAATAGATTGAGTTCATTTTTGTCACAAAATTCTACACAAAATAGCCCATAATGACAAAGTGAAAGCAGGTTTTTAGACATGTTGTGCTAATTTATTAAAAATCAAAATGTAAAATATATGTACACAAGCGTGCACACCCTTTGATATGACACCCAAAAGTGAGCTGAGGTGCATTTTGTTTCCACTGATACTGCTTGAGATGTTTCTACAACTTAATTAGAGTCCACTTGTGATAATTCAATTGATTGGACATGATTGGGGATTGCCAACACCTGCCTATATAAGGTCCCACAGTTGACAGTGCATGTCAGAGCAAGCTCCAAGCCATGGGGTCAAAGGAATTATCTGCAGACCTCAGAAACAGGATTGTGTCAAGACATAGATCTGGAGAAGGGGACAGAAAAATTGCTGCAGCTTTACAGGTCCCAAAGAGCACAGTGGCCACCATCATTTGTAAATGGAAGAAGTTTGTAACCACCAACAATCTTCCTAGACCTGGCCGCCCAGCCAAACTGAGCAATCGGGGAAGACAGGCCTTGGCCAGGGAGGTGAGCAGGAACTCGAGGGTCACTCTGACAGAGCTCCAGCGTATCCTTGTGGAGATGGGAGAACCTTTCAGAAGATCAACCATCTATCCAGGCAGCACTCCACAAATCAGGCCTTTATGGTAGAGTGGCCAGACGGAAGCCACTCCTTAGTAAAAGGCACTTGACAGCCCGTTTGGAGTTTGCCAAAAGACACCTAGAGGACTCTCAAACCATAAGAAACAAGATTCTCTGGTCTGATGAAACCAAAATTGACCTTTTTGGCCTGAATACCAAGCGTCACGTCTGGAGGAAACCAGGCACTGCTCATCACCTGGCTAATGCCATGCCTACAGTGAAGCATGGCGGTGGCAGCATCATGATGTGGGGATGGATTTAAGCAGCAGGAATGGGGTGACAAGGCCTGATAGAGGGAAAGATGAATACAACTAAATACACTGAGATCCTTGAAGAAAACCTGCTCCAGAGCGCTCTGGACCTCAGACTGGGGTGAAAGTTTACCTTCCAACATAATAAAGACCTGAAGCACACAGCCAAGAGAACAAAGGAGTGGCTTCGGAGAAAGTCTGTCAGTGTCCTTGAGTGGCCCAGCCGGAGCCCAGACCTGAATCCAATTGAACATCTGTGGAAGGAGCTGAAAATGGCTGTGTACTGATGCTCCCCATCCAACCTGATGGAGCTTGCAAGGATATGCCAAGAGGAATGGGCAAAAATGGCCAGAAACAAGCGTGCCAAGCTCATAGCTTCTTTCCCAAGATGCCTTGAAACTGTAACTGCTGCCAAAGGCGCATCAACCAAGTATTCGGCTAAGGGTGTGTACAGATATGCAACCCCTAAATAACCTATTTTTGTCAGTAAAATAAAATTGCGTATTTTCTAAAAACCTGCTTTCACTTTGTCATTCTGGGCTATTTTGTGTAGAATTTTGTGACAAAAAATGAACTCAATCTATTGTAGAATAAATCTGTAATGTAATAAAATGTGGAGTAGGTGAAAGGGGTGTGCAGACTTTCCAGCTTGACTGTATATATGGAAGGAGACTCCTTGTATAAATGTTAAATAAACATCTCCTGACAGAAAACATCACCATTTCAACGATTACACATTTTTAATCTGTTTATGTGGAGTGTTATGATAGAAATGATAATGTATTCAAACAAACGCATTAATATTCATAAACATGTGCTTGGTAGCTACACTACTGTCAAAACTGCTGTTGTAAAAAATGATTCAGGATTAAGAATTCAGCAGCACTGTAGTATAAAATGTTTTAATGGTCAGTATATAAAGACCAGGTTAAAAGGAGGAGTCTGATTTTGAGAGAAAGGTGTCAGTCTGACGAGAAAATAACAACTCGCTGGGTTTTTATTTGACAACGTTCTCACCTTGGCGAGTGACGCAGCCGCACATTGGATACAAGTCCTCATGTGTTGTCTCGTATGTAAAGAAGTCTAGCCAGCCTTTTGGCCAGGAATTGTTCCCGTCTCAGTGTGTGCTCTCAGCGAGGGAGCTAACATGAAGCTCCACGGATCACCAAGCTGAAAAAAATACCATCTGTCATTTTCATAATAAGTGATTTGATTAAAAAATGAAAGTGTAAATGAACTAAGGCTCTTTCCAGCTGTGATTAGCATGTCCATTGTTATGTTTCGGATGAAGTTTGAATCATTCAGGTCTGCTGGGGTTTGTTACAAATTTCCAATAATCTGGCTGCGTCGATAAAACAGGATCATGTGTGTGGAACAGTGTGAAAGTGGAGAAGCTCCAAATGCAGACTTATGAGTCTAAACCATATTGATGTGTTTCTGTGCAACTGAGTTGTTGACGTATTGTTAGTTGGTCAAGTCATAGCACTTAAACGTGGTACATTTACATTTATTCTTTGACCAGATGCAGATTTTCTCCATGCTGAAGTCTACAGTATATGTGTTACTGCTTTGACCACGTAATCATTATGCCTGAGTGGAGGGTGTTCTAAGAAATCCATAATCCCACATCTTGCATGTTTTTTTTTTTTTTTTTCAGAGTAAGATTGAGCATTTACGTGTGTTTGCTATTTGATTTCAGCATGTTTTTACACTTCAGGGCAGTAGGGCAGGTGTGGCTCAGTGGTTAAAGCCTCTAGCTTATTTCTCAGAAGGTCAAGGTTCAAGCCCTAGCACTAACAAGCTGCCTTTGACTGCTGCTCCAGGGTTGCTGTATCTTGGCTAACATATAAACAGTGCTAGTGTTTGCTTTACTGGGATCTGACAGGAGTCATGGGCAGTCAAGTTTTGAAACTTGCAGGGCAACAAAAGGCCATGTTGCTTAGCATAGCAGAATACTGGGTGCTTGTGTGGGACTGTGCAAAGTGTTTACTGCATTCGTTCATTCATTTTCAATAAATGCTTTATTCTGGTTGTGGTCACTGTGGCTTAAATTTGTCATTTGTTTATATTTTGGAAAATTTGTGGGAAAAAATAAAGTACCATGGGTGAGAACAAAGAAAAATAATAGGAGTGGGCAAGACTGGTCAAACTTGCTGCAGGTGCAGTGGGACTGATCAAAGTTTCTGTGGGGGTGGGTAGGATTGGTCAAACTTTCTGTAAAAGCAGGCAGGATTGGTCAAACTTGCTGTGGGAGCAGGTGGGATCAAGTATGTCTGAGAAATGGTGGGGTTTGGTCAAGAATGTCTGCAGGAATGGCGGGCCGGTCATGGGTGTCTGCAGGAGTGGAGGCGCTGGTCAAGAGTGTCTGTAGGAATGGGGGGGTTTGGTCAAGAGTGTCTGCAGGAGTGGGGGTTTGGTCAAGAGTGTCTGCAGGAGGGGGGTTGGTCAAGAGTGTCTGCAGGAGTGGAGGCGCTGGTCAGAGTGTCTGCAGGAATGGGGGTTTGGTCAAGAGTGGCTGCAGGAGTGGAGCGGCTGGTCAAGAGTGTCTGTGGGAATGGGGGTTTGGTCAAAAGTATCTGCGGTAGTGGAGGTGCTGGTCAAGAGTGTCCACGGGGGGGTTAGTCAATAGTGTCTGCAGGAGTGGAGGCGCTGGTCAAGATTGTTTGTGGGAATGGGGGTTTGGTCAAGAGTGTCTGCAGGAATGGAGGCACTGGTCAACAGTGTCTGTGGCAATGGCAGTTTGGTCAAGAGTGTTTGCAGGAGTGGAGGCACTGGTCAAGAGTGTCTGCAGGAATGGGGGTTTGGTCAAGAGTGGCTGCAGGAGTGGAGGCGCTGGTCAAGTGTGTTTGTGGGAATGGGGGTTTGGTCAAAAGTATCTGCGGTAGTGGAGGGGCTGGTCAAGAGTGTCTGTGGGAATGGGGGTTTGGTCAAAAGTATCTGCGGTAGTGGAGGGGCTGGTCAAGAGTGTCTAAAGCAGTGGGTGGGATTGATCAAACTTTCAGTGGGAGCAGGTGGGATTAGTCAATGTTTCTGAGGGACAGGTGGAATTGGTCAAGAATGTCAAACTTTTTGCTGGAGTAGGTGGGCTTAGCCAAACCTTCTGCGAGGGGAAATGGGATAGGTCAAACTTTCTGCCAGAAGAGATCGGATTAGTCAAACATTCTTCTGGTGGAGGCAAAAGTGGGAACAGTTTCTATTTCAATGTACTATATAGTCAAGTGCACAGTGTATATTGTATGAATATAGAGTATAGTGGTATGTCATATGAGACTATGTTACCTCCATCTTGACTTTTCAGACTGTTTTGCCTTGCTGATTGCTCCATCTTTAAATCCTGTCCAAGCTAATTTCTTGCTAAAGTAGCATTAGCAAGGGTTTGCATAATAACTGCTGACTGTCTGTACTGACACTCAGCATTAATTCCCAAACTCCAAACCCCAAGGGAATGAAAATATGGCTGTAAAATATCCACTCACAAACTCCATGCAAAAAATTGTGGAAATATTTTCAAGGTCTCAGCATCTCACAGCTCAATCCCAGGGTGAAAGCAAAGGGGGGAAAAAAAATCAAAACTTGCTCTAATGCTGTCACAACTTTGAATGTAATTGAATTTGGTTGAAGGGGGGAAAACAAAATCTTCCCTTCATGCTGTGTATCTCCATCATCCACTGCTGAGAGAATGTGTAATTACCATTTTCCCTCAGTCTTTTGCTCATTCATTCCTTTTTCCATCACATTTGGCCATCATGCGCATAATGATGATAAAAACACACATTCGCACTGCGCTCAAAATAGACTAGTCTCCTCTCCCACAGTGAGAATACACACTTTCACCATCAGATTTGGCTCTGAGAGTCTGAGAGAATTATCGAGAGCTGTTTTTATTCCAGTATTTTACTAAGCTCATGAAATGCACTTCTGTATTTGGATTAAGCCCGTTTGTTTACTCCCAGTCCTCTGTCAATCTGTTAAAGAAAATGTTATTTTACACTTGGTGTTGAAAAATTTGATGGAGGTGAGGTTTAAAATGGTCCTGGGTTCAATTTATTTCAGTAACGAAGGTCAACTGACACTGTCGCAGCCACTCGTGATACAATATCCACAATGGCATGTGGATAGCGCTGCTTATTGAGTTACTCCAGCAAGTCAGGTAGCTAAATTAGCAAACTTGAAGAAAATTTATTGCGAATTGCAGAACCCCAAATCAGAAAAAGTTTGGACAGTATGTTGAAATTGAAATTAACTGTAAATAATCTTTGCACGGGCGGCACGGTGGTGTAGTGGTTAGCGCTGTCGCCTCACAGCAAGAAGGTCCTGGGTTCGAGCCCCGTGGCCGGCGAGGGCCTTTCTGTGCGGAGTTTGCATGTTCTCCCCGTGTCCGCGTGGGTTTCCTCCGGGTGCTCCGGTTTCCCCCACAGTCCAAAGACATGCAGGTTAGGTTAACTGGTGACTCTAAATTGACCGTAGGTGTGAATGTGAGTGTGAATGGTTGTCTGTGTCTATGTGTCAGCCCTGTGATGACCTGGCGACTTGTCCAGGGTGTACCCCGCCTTTCGCCCATAGTCAGCTGGGATAGGCTCCAGCTTGCCTGCGACCCTGTAGAACAGGATAAAGCGGCTACAGATAATGAGATGAGATGAGATAATCTTTGCACTCAAAACAACACAACAGCACATTTATTTGGTTTTGCCTCATGAATTTAATTTTTTTTTTTCAGAATAAACACTTACTTTGATTCTTGCAACAGATTAAAAAAAAAAAAAAAAAGTGGGACGGTAAAGCATTCACCATTTTGTAACGTTGCCGTTCCTTCTCACAACACTTAAAATGTTTAGGGACTGAAGACACCAAATGATGATGTGTTTCAGGTGTTATTTTTTCCCATTTTTCCTGCAAACAGGTCTTAAAGGCGTCGTGCGGTAATTTCAGCAATCAGGCTATATCATGTGTCAAAATGTCGGGTTTGGTGGGTTATTCAAGCCCCTCGGTTTCCCGCGATCTCAGTGTCACGATGCGCCCGCTACAAGCATTTAAAGTTGACGTGCACAGCCAAATTTAGGCAGCCAGCCATTAACTAGGTCAACTTATGTGTGACGTCATACCAGTAACCTCCCTTGGGTGATGCTGGCCTGTCGCCATGTTTTCTCTATAGCGTGCGTTTACCAGAGTTGTTTACATTGCGGATTTTGTGGATTTATTCAGTTTGTGGATAGTTTTGAACACTCAAAACACTATGAAATGATGTATTAATATTCTGTGATACAAAATGCCTAATCGGTGTATTGTGTTTGGCTGTAACAACGAACACCGAACACTATTTGTGACTGTTGTTAGCAATGGATCTGATTTCAAGGTCATGGCTAGGTATTGATAGAAAAAAAATATTTTTTTTTAAAAACACATGTTTTAAGTGTTTCTATGTATCAATCATTAATTGTACAAAATGATTTTCATACATTTATGTATTTGTCATATCTTTCTTTGTCACATGAAGTGTTGTCTTGATAACATATGTGGCACATAATTTTAGCAAATGGATGACAGAAGATTGATTGAAAGATTTATGCCACAGAGCTGCCTTTAACTAATAATTATCACTTATTACTGACGATTGTACGTTTACTAAACAATACAATACAAAACTCAATACTCCCAGCCTATCCCTTAGCAAAAAGTAGTATACTTAAAGTTCATTTTATTAAGTATGCTTCAGTATAAGTATAGCAAGTATACTACAGACCATGTACTTTTAGTGTACTAGAAAGTATACAAATTTAATACTTTTTCGGACTAAATTGGAACATTTCAAGTTTATAAAAGTATACTTTAAAGTTCATTTTAAGTTTGCAAAAGTACACTTTAAAGTATACAACAAGTACACTCATCTATATACTATCAATGTACTTGGTATATCCCTCTCGTATGCTTAAAGTATACCACAAGTACACTTATTGAAATACTTCTTTTGGGCTTTTTTCACCTTTAATGGATAGGACAGTGTAGAGACAGGAAATGAGCAGGAGAGGGATCAGGAAATTACCTTGGGTTGGAATCGAACCCAGGTCCCCAGATTTATGGTATGGCACTTTAGTTGACTGAGCCACAACACCCCTTAGTTACATACTTCAAGTCCCTATTTTTAGTTTATTATTGTATACTTTAAGTATACTGTTATAAACGTTGGTTATTTCACTAGTTTACTTGTTATACTTTAAGTTTGCTTGGCATATTACTTGTAGCTTACTATTTATATACTGGAAATATACTCCTTAATGTATTCTTAAAGTTTACTCATACTGTATGTACACAAGAGTGTGATGCATTTACAAAATCACAAGACAGAATGTTGAAAACAAGTTTGATATATTTTCAAACATTTCAAAAATAAAGACCTATGAAATCAAGTCCTTCCTTACTGGAGAAATTGATCAATAAAGTCAAGTCAAAAGTTTTTCTGTTTTTGTGTATGATTTTAAGGTACATAAAGATAATGCAATTGAGCACACATACTATATACTGTAAAGTTTTAAACTCCAGCATTATATTATATTAATATATAAATTAAATGTTAAGCATGAGTCAATGACTTGACCTTATTATGCACTTGGAGCAAGATATACTAAGTATTAGTACTTTGTGGCAGAAAAACGTGAAAAGTATACTAAAGTATACGTTTTAGTATTAAATTATAAGTCTTAGTATTAATGTACTTAGTCTTAGACTTTTATTTATACTTTTCAGTATAAGCCAAGTGTACTTCACTATACTATTCTTAAGTATATAAAATATAGTTTATAAAAAGTCAACTTCAAGTATACTTCTGCAGTTTTAGTAAAAAATAAGTATACTCATAGTACACTTGAATAAACTTCTTTTTGCTAAGGGATAACATACTGAATATCAAGTTAAAATCAACCGCAATAAAAGGAAAATGATGAAAACTGGAATATCAAGGGGTCTACTGTATCAGAAGGCCCACTGCATTTCGCGAGATCGCAAGCTGTCAAGTTGCTAGAATTCAATCTTTCTAGCTATACTTTCACCCCCTACAGCTATCAGTATTACACATAATCATAGATTAATCACACAGCATTCTAATTCAAGTGAAAATGGTCTTTAAAAATACACACAAGTAGTGATTTAGTCAGAGAAACCAACCAAAACAAGTCTTCAAGTCACCGGTCTTCTTCATTCTCGTCGTCGTCAGAACTGTCCTCATTTTCTTCTGAAGATGAGCGCTCAGGTTCAAATCTGTAAGGCTGGATACCACCAGGACATTCAGCTGTCAAAATCTCTACTTGTGGGCCATTTTCTTCTTCTGTATCGGTAAACTCAAAGCTAATTTCCTCAGCATCGCTCCTATTTTCTGGTGTGTCCGCCATTGCAACTGCACCGAGTGGTTACTGGTATGACGTCACGCAGCTGTTCCATTGACCGAGAGGGGGCGCTGCGAACGCGGGAAATTTCAAGTGATGGGCATGACCAAATAAGGACCGATTACAACCGCGGGAAGCTTTTGAAAAATCGACGGTCAATTTATTTCGAATCTCGAAAGCATTCTGGTGCAGAATAATGCGACTTTTATCGCCACTGCGTGACGCCTTTAAGGTGTGCAACAGTACGAGGTCGTCGTTGTCATATATTTTGTTTCAGAACTCTCCACACATTCTCTATAGAGAGCGTGCACGTGACTTCACGAGGTCACGTGATATTTGTTTATCTGCCATCTTGGACGGCATAGCCGCGCATAGAACTTAGACGAACCCGTTCTAATTATCAAGTGTGTGGGAGTAGATCTTTCGAGAATGGTTATATCTTGTTCAGCATTTGGTTGTACCAATAGACAGGGCCAAAAGGAGGGCCTGTCATTTTATAGATTCCCCGCAGACGAGGAGAGACACGCAAAATAAAATGTCTACAAATGCATAACTTGTTTATAAAGTTCTTCCTATCAGATTGTGTAAAGTACTGAAAAAGAATATGTATGTTATTTTAGGCACATAGAGGTGCAATAAAATTGTTTTTTCAATTTGTTTGAATATAGAAGGTGGACAACGTCCTGCATAGTCTCTTTATGATAAACGTCTTAATGCCACTTACCTGTGAGGTTATCAAGTAGACATTCTTCTTCGGAACCTTCCAGAGGTATAGTTGGGATACCCATCCCGCAACAAAATATTTATAAGCTTCCAGGCTCTTGTGAGCTTTGAGGGCTTTGCCAGTGTAACACGATTCACGATTAACAAGAAAATTGTAAATGTCGTGGTAGGCCAGATCGGGCAAATCGCCGGCACCGCAGCTCCGAATTTCCCTGAACAAGGATTGCGGCAAGTTGTACGGATCTGCAATCCCCAACCTGGAACGCTTTTCCACGTAACGCTGCCTCACGTCACCTTCAAGATGCTGAACAAACTTAGACAAGTAATCGCGCGATGTAGATGGGGTATTTTCCGAATTTTCTTGGGGATTACTCCTTGGATCCATTACGCTCGTGCAAGGTAAACAATCCTGAAGCCGTCCAATATGGCGGAGTAAACACGGACGGGTCACGTGACTGCACATCCTGTATTAGGGACAGAGGGGACACACCCTCTTCTTCCACAGCCATGCCTTTGTAATGTGTGCAGAATGTGGTTTTGCGTTGTCTTGTTGAAATCTCCTTGGAAAAGAATGCATCTTGAAGGCAAAATATGTTGCTCAAAAATCTCAGTGTACTTTTCTGCACGAATGCTCCATCACAGAAGTGCGAGTTACCTTTTCCAAGGGCATTGATACCGTACAACCCCATACCATGACACACCCTGGCCTGTGGACTTGTTCCTGGTAACAATCTAGATGGTTCTTTTTGTCTTCAGAGCACACGGCATCCATTTCTTACAAAAACAAAAAACACCTGAATACTGATTCATCTGACCACAATACATGATTCCACTGTGTGATGGTCCATCCCGGATGCCTCCAAGCCTAGAGAAGTCGACGGTGCTTCTGGACACAGTTTACATAAGGCTTCTTTTTTAAACAGTAAAGTTTTAACTGGCATTTGTGAATGAAACTTTGTATTGTAGCTTGATAAAGGTTTGTCAAAGTAATCCTGAGCCCAAGTAGTTCCTTCAGCTATAGATGAATGACGGTTCTTGATGCAGTGCTGTCTGAGGGATCGGCGATCACGGGTGTTCAGATTAGGCTTGGGCCCTTGCCCTTTACGCACCAAAATTCCTCCAGATTCCTTAAATTGTTTAATGATATTAAGCACTGTAGAGGGTGAAATATTGAAATCCCTTCCTATCTTTCTTTGAGGAACATTGTTTTCAAGCATTTTGATAATGTTCTCACGTATTTGTTGACAACCTGGAGATCCTCAGCTCATTTTTGCTCCTCAAACCCTAGACCTTTCCTGGATACTGATTTTGTCCCAAATCATGATTATGATCACCTGTTTCAAATCACATCATTATTTAATTGTTTTACCTCATTACTAGCCCTAAATTGCCCGTCCCAACTTATTTTGGAATGTGTTCCAGGCCTGAAACGCATATTAACAAATGAAATGAAACATCTTGGGTTCATTCTGTCCGCAATGAAATACAAGTCAAAGTACATTTAGAAATCACTGCTTTCTTTTTTATTTGCATTTTTCATACCCTCCCAACTTTTTTGATTTGGGGTTGTATTTCATCTCATCTCATTATCTCTAGCCGCTTTATCCTTCTACAGGGTCGCAGGCAAGCTGGAGCCTATCCCAGCTGACTACGGGCGAAAGGCGGGGTACACCCTGGACAAGTCGCCAGGTCATCACAGGGCTGACACATGCAGTAGACACAGACAACCATTCACACTCACATTCACACTCACGGTCAATTTAGAGTCACCAGTTAACCTAACCTGCATGTCTTTGGACTGTGGGGGAAACCGGAGCACCCGGAGGAAACCCATGCGGACACGGGGAGAACATGCAAACTCCGCACAGAAAGGCCCTCGCCGGCCACGGGGCTCGAACCCGGACCTTCTTGCTGTGAGGCGACAGCGCTAACCACTACACCACCATGCTGCCCGGGGTTGTATTTAAAATAAATAAAAAAAAAAAGACAGGTTGATGAGGGAACAATTGTTTATAGGTATGTGATAAATGTCGCTGTACAGTAAATAGATAAATTAAATGGAGTAAATTGAATGAACCCATACCCTCTTTCTGTCTCGAACCCCTTTCACATACAAAATCCGTTATTGTATGAGGTAAAAACAACATGGAATAGATGATAAATTTTCAATCACACTCAGTCTTCCATAAAGGAAAAGCAGTGGATATCGTGTATTCCCACCTGACTGTATTTAACGAGATACGATGAAACGTGAACCATGCGAGACCAGATATGACATATAAGTAACGAAGCGGCAAGTCCATTGTAGTAAAAATACCAAGCTGAGACATTGATGAGTTAGCAACATGGCACGAGTCGAGCTGCATCATGTATCTTTTGAGATACACTACCGTTCAAAAGTTTGGGGTCACCCAGACAATTTTGTGTTTTCCATGAAAAGTCACACTTTTATTTGCCACCATAAGTTGTAAAATGAATAGAAAATATAGTCAAGACATTTTTCTGGCCATTTTGAGCATTTAATCGACCCCACAAATGTGATGCTCCAGAAACTCAATCTGCTCAAAGGAAGGTCAGTTTTATAGCTTCTCTAAAGAGCTCAACTGTTTTCAGCTGTGCTAACATGATTGTACAAGGGTTTTCTAATCATCCATTAGCCTTCTGAGGCAATGAGCAAACACATTGTACCATTAGAACACTGGAGTGAGAGTTGCTGGAAATGGGCCTCTATACACCTATGGAGATATTGCACCAAAAACCAGACATTTGCAGCTAGAATAGTCATTTACCACATTAGCAATGTATAGAGTGGATTTCTGATTAGTTTAAAGTGATCTTCATTGAAAAGAACAGTGCTTTTCTTTCAAAAATAAGGACATTTCAAAGTGACCCCAAACTTTTGAACGGTAGTGTAGTCTCTTCCAGTTTCTGAACATTTGTTTTGTTCAAGCAAAGGCTGGTGTATAACATTTTGGCTTATGCAGTACCGTATAATCGCTGTATCCTCTGACTCAGTAAACATGGTTTGAGCTTACAAGCATGACCCCTTGAACTACATTTCCCACACACCCTACTTATAGACAGTGCACCTGCTTTCACTTTCACTTATTACTTGCCTTATTTAAACCTCACCTTCTGTTAGTTTGTCTTGCACTGGTTTGTATTCTCCATGCTGATGCTTGTTGTGTTCCTCACGTCTACTGTCGTGTTTTCATGCCTGGTGTTTTTTGTTGCTTTGACTATCCTGTTTAAATAAAGGTTTTCCACACTTGCATCCATTGCCACGCCTCAACCATGATAAAAATATTAACGCGGCACAGGTCGACGTGCTGCTTCAGGAATCATTTAATCCACTCCCCTTTCTGAATTGTTTGAGCTGATACCCATCCCCATAGCTGGGATGTATCATCTCGTTTCCATACATTTTATTTCCTAATGCGGGGCGTCCTAACCATGTGGTAGTCTGTTTACAAACCGCTCACTCGGCAGCCAGTTCGGAAAAGTCACGTGAGGTCATGTGTGGATCAGAGGTCGCTACCACCGTAGAGCCACAGCAAACATGGTGGATCACTCAGATCGAACGAAGATTCCTAAATTGAGACCGAAAACAATGATTTTAAGGAAGTATCCGAAATTGTCAGAGGCAAAACGTGCCAGAAAAGAGACGGAAAAAACACGATAGACAAACCGAGTAAATACAGTGGTGCTTGAAAGTTTGTGAACCCTTTAGAATTTTCTATATTTCTGCATAAATATGACCTAAAACATCATCAGATTTTCACACAAGTCCTAAAAGTAGAGAAAGAGAACCCAGGTAAACAAATGAGACAGAAATATTATACTTGCTCATTTATTTATTGAAGAAAATGATCCAATATTACATATCTGTGAGTGGCAAAAGTATGTGAACCTTTGCTTTCAGTATCTGGTGTGACCCCCTTGTGCAGCGATAACTGCAACTAAACATTTCCGGTAACTGTTGATCAGTCCTGCACACCGGCTTGGAGGAATTTTAGCCCATTCCTCCATACAGAACAGCTTCAACTCTGGGATGTTGGTGGGTTTCCTCACATGAACTGCTCGCTTCAGGTCCTTCCACAACATTTTGATTGGATTAAAGTCAGGACTTTGACTTGGCCATTCCAAAACATTAACTTTATTCTTCTTTAACCATTCTTTGGTAGAACGAATTGTGTGCTTAGGGCCGTTGTCTTGCTGCATGGCCCACCTTCTCTTGAGATTCAGTTCATGGACAGATGTCCTGACATTTTCCTTTAAAATTCACTGGTATAATTCAGAATTCATTGTTCCATCAATGATGGCAAGCCATCCTGGCCCAGATGCAGCAAAACAGGCCCAAACCATGATACTACCACCACCATGTTTCACAGATGGGATAAGGTTCTTATGCTGGAATGCAGTGTTTTCCTTTCTCCAAACATAACGCTTCTCATTTAAATCAAAAATTCTATTTTGGTCTCATCCGTCCACAAAACATTTGTCCAACAGCCTTCTGGCTTGTCCACATGATCTTTAACAGACTGTAGACAAGCAGAAATGTTCTTTATGGAGAGCAGTGGCTTTCTCCTTGCAGCCCTGCCATGCACACCATTGTTGTTCAGTGTTTTCCTGATGGTGGACTCATGAACATTAACATTAGCCAATGTGAGAGAGGCCTTCAGTTGCTTAGAAGTTACCCTGGGGTCCTTTGTGACCTCGCCGACTATTACACGCCTTGCTCTTGGAGTGATCTTTGTTGGTCGCCCACTCCTGGGGAGGGTAACAATGGTCTTGAGTTTCCTCCATTTGTACACAGTCTGTCTGTCTGTGGATTGGTGGAGTCCAAACTCTTTAGAGATGGTTTTGTAATTTTTTCCAGCCTGATGAGCATCAGCAACACTTTTTCTGAGGTCCTCAGAAATCTCCTTTGTTCGTGCCATGATACACTTCCACAAACATGTGTTGTGAAGATCAGACTTTGATAGATCCCTGTTCTTTAAATAAAACAGGGTGCCCACTCACACCTGATTGTCATCCCGTTGATTGAAAACACCTGACTCTAATTTCACCTTCAAATTAACTGCTAATCCTAGAGGTTCACATACTTTTGCCACTCACAGATATGTAATATTGGATCATTTTCCTCAATAAATAAATGACCAAGTATAATATTTTTGTCTCATTTGTTTAACTGGGTTCTCTTTATCTACCTTTAGGACTTGTGTGAAAATCCGATGATGTTTTAGGTCATATTTATGCAGAAATATAGAAAATTCTAAAGGGTTCACAAACTTTCAAGCACCACTGTATAGCTGGCCAGCTTTCCCGATGGAGGGCCGAAAAGGCAAAAACAAATGCGGCATCTGATGTCAACCTTGCCAAGATGCTGCTGGGCAGATGAGTGACAGGCAGTGATGGCTTACAAAAGAATGCTAATTGGTATTTTTATGCCCCGATGGCCGAAAGGCCCGAAGGGGGATTATGTCGTGGCGATGTCTGTCCATCCGTCCGTTCGTCCCAGGAAGGGTACTCACCTTCTGAAATCAACTCCTCTCACAATTTTTGGAGGAATTTCACGAAACTTGACAGGATTCTTTGATGTCGGTAATACGCATATTGCAATTTCATTCAATTCAGTCTCATTTTACCAGAGTTATGGCATCGTTGCCAGCGAGGGATATTGTGCTCTCAGAGCACTCTTGTTACTTATTACATCAACTTTTATACAGGATAGAATTGAAATATTCCAAATCTAAAGCACCTGTGAGCTTGAAGGCTCTTGAGCGCTCGCTCCTGTGTCGGAGGCCGCCGGTTCCGCCATGTTTGTTGCGACCTCGCTCATTATAATAATAATAAGTTCAATTTATATAGCACCTTTCACAAAACCCAAGGTTGCTTTACAGTTATAAATAAATAAATAATTAAATAAATAAAGTAAGTCCACCAAATAGGAGGCCAGGATGTCATTCCAATGGTGTAGCAGCCACAGTCCTACCAAAAGGCACACGAAAACAAGTCCCACACCGCCAGCACAGCCACTGCAACGACGCTGGCACCATCACTCAAAACACCACGCCATAGATCCACAAAGCAAGCACAGAAGCACCGTCACGCAGAGCGCTGGCAGAGACGCCACCAAGCAACATCGCTCGGAACACCACGCCAAGCGTTAAAGCACAGAGCACTGGACAACCACGATGTTAAAATGAGCAACAAGCTCACTGCAGTCCATAGCGAGGAGCACAGGCATCACCCACAGCGAACCAAGGCCTGGAGGGAACCGACGCCCAAAACTGGGTCCAGAGCTACACCACAACCGGCGGACAAAAACACTCAAACAAAAACAAACATCAAACTACACAAACACACACACACACAAAAAAAATATAAATAAATCAATAAAATAAAATAAAAAAGCTCCGGTGCTATTAGGATAAAATTTGGCCGTTTCCATACCCAAGTATAAACATAAGCACGCGGTGTTTTTCAAGTACCTAGGGGTTATTCTATTTCCACAGGGCACTATTCATCTTTTTAAAATGTCACCATGTGTCACTTTAAGTGGAAACATCAGAATCCTGTTCATTTGAGAAAGAGAGAGAGAGCACATTCACATAACTTTTATTGCAGTATATTGTTCTACAACCCCGATTCCAAAAAAGTTGGGACAAAGTACAAATTGTAAATAAAAACGGAATGCAATAATTTACAAATCTCAAAAACTGATATTGTATTCACAATAGAACATAGACAACATATCAAATGTCGAAAGTGAGACATTTTGAAATTTCATGCCAAATATTGGCTCATTTGAAATTTCATGACAGCAACACATCTCAAAAAAGTTGGGACAGGGGCAATAAGAGGCTGGAAAAGTTAAAGGTACAAAAAAGGAACAGCTGGAGGACCAAATTGCAACTCATTAGGTCAATTGGCAATAGGTCATTAACATGACTGGGTATAAAAAGAGCATCTTGGAGTGGCAGCGGCTCTCAGAAGTAAAGATGGGAAGAGGATCACCAATCCCCCTAATTCTGCACCGACAAATAGTGGAGCAATATCAGAAAGGAGTTCAACAGTGTAAAATTGCAAAGAGTTTGAACATATCATCATCTACAGTGCATAATATCATCAAAAGATTCAGAGAATCTGGAAGAATCTCTGTGCGTAAGGGTCAAGGCCGGAAAACCATACTGGGTGCCCGTGATCTTCGGGCCCTTAGACGGCACTGCATCACATACAGGCGTGCTTCTGTATTGGAAATCGCAAAATGGGCTCAGGAATATTTCCAGAGAACATTATCTGTGAACACAATTCACTGTGTCATCCGCCGTTGCCAGCTAAAACTCTATAGTTCAAAGAAGAAGCCGTATCTAAACATGATCCAGAAGCGCAGACGTCTTCTCTGGGCCAAGGCTCATTTAAAATGGACTGTGGCAAAGTGGAAAACTGTTCTGTGGTCAGATGAATCAAAATTTGAAGTCCTTTATGGAAATCAGGGACGCCGTGTCATTCGGACTAAAGAGGAGAAGGACGACCCAAGTTGTTATCAGCGCTCAGTTCAGAAGCCTGCATCTCTGATGGTATGGGGTTGCATTAGTGCATGTGGCATGGGCAGCTTACACATCTGGAAAGACACCATCAATGCTGAAAGGTATATCCAGGTTCTAGAGCAACATATGCTCCCATCCAGACGACGTCTCTTTCAGGGAAGACTTTGCATTTTCCAACATGACAATGCCAAACCACATACTGCATCAATTACAGCATCATGGCTGCGTAGAAGAAGGGTCCGGGTACTGAACTGGCCAGCCTGCAGTCCAGATCTTTCACCCATAGAAAACATTTGGCGCATCATAAAACGGAAGATACGACAAAAAAGACCTAAGACAGTTGAGCAACTAGAATCCTACATTAGACAAGAATGGGTTAACATTCCTATCCCTAAACTTGAGCAACTTGTCTCCTCAGTCCCCAGACGTTTACAGACTGTTGTAAAGAGAAAAGGGGATGTCTCACAGTGGGAAACATGGCCTTGTCCCAACTTTTTTGAGATGTGTTGTTGTCATGAAATTTAAAATCACCTAATTTTTTTCTCTTTAAATGATACATTTTCTCAGTTTAAACATTTGATATGTCATCTATGTTCTAGAGCAATTCCAGCGTTATGGACGTGACACTTGAACTCAAAATGGCAACAAATGACCCAGTGCATGTTTTATTGTCTCCCAGTATTTAAACAGGTGTTGCATATTTTAAGGCTGTACCATACTGGAGAAGTGATAGAACAAGAACAATTCCCATAGTACATCTAGGGCATGCTAGAAAACGCCAATAAAAGATGCGTTATGGATGTGACAGAAAAAGTATCACTTTTCTTGGGTGACTGTACGTTTTTATCAAACTCTGTGAAATTGTAAACCTAATGTCGAAATGGAGATATCCATTTGATAGAGGGGTCCAAGGTGAATATTAAAAAATCTTTGTTTAAAATATTTTGTATTTCATGCAGAGTTTCGGAAGGAAACGTCAGCGTTACGGATGTGACGAAATTCCGTTATGGATGTGACGCGTCTGAAATAGACATGGCATATGTTTAGAAAATCAGCAATTTAACCACCATAACCCTTTGAAAAACTCTCTAAATATCAGCTAAAACTATCAAAGTTCTTAAATAATATTTAGGATGGCTATTGTTTTGCTGTTTTGTGGATTTTAGCATACATTTCTGTGGCTTGTGGCAATAATATAGAATTGTACATGATCAAAGTTGATTTTAGCTTGGGGTTTACATTATAAGAAAGAAAGACTGACAGTGACATATTAGGTTGGTTACAAATTGGTTCAACTTATTCACATCTGTAAAATACAGGCCTAGGTGATATCTCTGGGAGTGGTTTTGATGTATTACATGTTGCTTGATTTTTGCATGGTGAGGTTGACATTTACATGGAATTGCCCCTATTCTGAATAAAATATGGAATTTTGAAACGTCCACATCATTGCATTCCGTTTTTATTTACAATTTGTACTTTGTCCCAACTTTTTTGGAATCGGGGTTGTATTTTATTATTAGTTCCTGTTGTCAATGTCATTGTGTCTAGTTTATTTATGAAACTTTATCAGAGGTATGTGTGTACACGAAAAGGAAGCTTGATATAAGTTCTATGGTTTCAGCTCTCCGCGTTAGATCTTGGAACGTATCCCCCACAGATACGGCACTCCCACTGTATCTGCTGATGTTTTCTTTGCTTGCAGTTTTGAATTCGCTGCCGGTTGCTTTACACTGAGGTAGTGTTGGTAGTGCCGTTGCAATATCACTACATCGTTTGCGTCGCCGCCATCACAACACGTAAATCTGATGGTTCTGATTCCCACTGGACCCGTAACAAAAGATTTCCGGAAATGTTATCAGGTCGACGGTGGGGTAGGTTAAAGTTTCGACTTTGCCATTTTACTCCCATTCCTACAGGACACCATTATAGCATAATAACAGAAAATATACGTTTTTCACGCACACACACATACACATACACACATTTACTTATTCCTCTGACAAAGAGGACTGAAAAATACTGATACTGAACAGCATTGTGTGTGTGTGTGTGTGATTGAGATCAGATCCCCTGCTGTTCTGTTCTTGCCAGGACACATCTGGCTATGTGCAAGTCTGCAAGTCGCTTGCTCTGTCATTCTGATTACAGCATGGCTGCCTGGGGACACACACACACACACACACACACACTGAATTATTCACCATGTTCAAAAGATGCAGATCAAGTAACTAGCTTTACAGACCTCTCTCTGTGTGTATGTGTGTGTGTGTCGTTCTCTCTGTCACTCTTGCCTTGCCTTTTTTTCTCCGTCTCATTCTCTTTCCCTGTCTTTGTGTTTCCCTCTCTCTTTTATACCGCATTCTCTGTTTCTCTCTCTCTCTCTCTGTATCTGTATATGAAGTTACTTTCTGATATTAGTTTCTCTTCAGCTGGTGTTTAATTAAGTGTGTATCATGTATCTGTCTATTCTAATCAATGAAGTTCATTCCAGAAATTTCGACAGTAAACAGTGTATCCGTGTATCACTTCATCAGTACTCTGTGTGTGCGTTAAATGATGTCTCGATTTCTCTTTTTTCATTATCTTAAAGAATCAACGAGACACATTATATCACTTAATTCCCAGTGTACAGAAACCAAACACCTCATTTGATTAAACAAACGTGTGCGACAGCCAGAGAACCCCTTCACATGTTAATATTCTCTCAAAGTCCCTCTCACACCAGAATTTGGTCTTCTCAGGCAGTCTCCTGTCCCTACCAACTCTTTAAGGCGTATGGGTGTGGCACCGATCTCCATTTCGATAGCCCTCGGCCTCTCGCTTATACAGCTAGGGTTACAGTAGGGGGTTACGGTCCTCTGGTAACCGCAAGAGTTTGACTTCCCGACTCACATCTGTATTGCAGCATGCCTTGCCAGATGGTAGTAGGTACCATTTTTATGATGGTATGACCCAACCCCGAGTAGAACTCATGATCTCCCGATCAAGTGGCGGACACGCTAACCACTAGCCCAGATATTATCCACACTTCTAATAAAGACAGACTCCACTGAAGTGAAACGTGCTTCTCTTTTCCATGAGTAAAGCTTTAAACTCTTGTTACACCCAAAAGACAGAACCTCATGTTTAAAATCGTAATACTGACTGTGGTTCAGGAGCAGGAGGAATATTGTGACACCAGGGATAAGATCACAAACAGAAATGATCTGTCTCGCTATGATATTCGCTATCCAGCAACTTAGCTGAGCCGGAGAGATTACAGGCAGACTGCATAAAGATCTTCACTGGAACTCACGGGGCTATGGTGGGATTGAAAATAAATATAAATATCGGTGTTTCCACATCATTTTGGTGTCTATATATATATATATATATATATATATATATATATATATATATATATATATATATATATATATATATATATAAAACCCCGATTCCAAAAAAGTTGGGACAAAGTACAAATTGTAAATAAAAACGGAATGCAATGATGTGGAAGTTTCAAAATTCCATATTTTATTCAGAATAGAACATAGATGACATATCAAATGTTTAAACTGAGAAAATGTATCATTTAAAGAGAAAAATTAGGTGATTTTAAATTTCATGACAACACATCTCAAAAAAGTTGGGACAAGGCCATGTTTACCACTGTGAGACATCCCCTTTTCTCTTTACAACAGTCTGTAAACGTCTGGGGACTGAGGAGACAAGTTGCTCAAGTTTAGGGATAGGAATGTTAACCCATTCTTGTCTAATGTAGGATTCTAGTTGCTCAACTGTCTTAGGTCTTTTTTGTCGTATCTTCCGTTTTATGATGCGCCAAATGTTTTCTATGGGTGAAAGATCTGGACTGCAGGCTGGCCAGTTCAGTACCCAGACCCTTCTTCTACGCAGCCATGATACTGTAATTGATGCAGTATGTGGTTTGGCATTGTCATGTTGGAAAATGCAAGGTCTTCCCTGAAAGAGACGTCGTCTGGATGGGAGCATATGTTGCTCTAGAACCTGGATATACCTTTCAGCATTGATGGTGTCTTTCCAGATGTGTAAGCTGCCCATGCCACACGCACTAATGCAACCCCATACCATCAGAGATGCAGGCTTCTGAACTGAGCGCTGATAACAACTTGGGTCGTCCTTCTCCTCTTTAGTCCGAATGACACGGCGTCCATGATTTACATAAAGAACTTCAAATTTTGATTCGTCTGACCACAGAACAGTTTTCCACTTTGCCACAATCCTTTTTAAATGAGCCTTGGCCCAGAGAAGACATCTGCGCTTCTGGATCATGTTTAGATACGGCTTCTTCTTTGAACTATAGAGTTTTAGCTGGCAACTGCGGATGGCACGGTGAATTGTGTTCACAGATAATGTTCTCTGGAAATATTCCTGAGCCCATTTTGTGATTTCCAATACAGAAGCATGCCTGTATGTGATGCAGTGCCGTCTAAGGGCCCGAAGATCACGGGCACCCAGTATGGTTTTCCGGCCTTGACCCTTACGCACAGAGATTCTTCCAGATTCTCTGAATCTTTTGATGATATTATGCACTGTAGATGATGATATGTTCAAACTCTTTGCAATTTTACAGTCGAGCTCCTTTCTGATATTGCTCCACTATTTGTTGGCGCAGAATTAGGGGGATTGGTGATCCTCTTCCCATCTTTACTCCTGAGAGCCGCTGCCACTCCAAGATGCTCTTTTTATACCCAGTCATGTTAATGACCTATTGTCAATTGACCTAATGAGTTGCAATTTGGTCCTCCAGCTGTTCCTTTTTTGTACCTTTAACTTTTCCAGCCTCTTATTGCCCCTGTCCCAACTTTTTGAGATGTGTTGCTGTCATGAAATTTCAAATGAGCCAGTATTTGGCATGAAATTTCAAAATGTCTCACTTTCGACATTTGATATGTTGTCTATGTTCTATTGTGAATACAATATCAGTTTTTGAGATTTGTAAATTATTGCATTCCGTTTTTATTTACAATTTGTACTTTGTCCCAACTTTTTTGGAATCGGGGTTGTATATATGTTGATAATATTTAGTAGTAATATCCTCATTCATATGCATGCATACACACACACACACACACTTTCTGTCAGAGGATGGAAGGCATGTTAGTGTGGGTGTATTCGATTCTTTAGTGTTGTGGATCTGAAGACTGCTGGGAGTGCAATCCAAACTCCAACCGAGAAGCACTTGCTGTCAGGGTCAAAAGGTCATCCGGCATGCGCTATCATTTAATCCATTACAGAATCATCTCTTCGGAGTATCATTTCCATAATTTGACTGCAGTGCAGGGTTTATTTTGGTGAATCTCAGTTATGGAGACACTGTGGGAAATCTGGGCAGGTTGGAGACATGATCTGGCACTGAAACACTCGCGTTCACGCTATCCCTCCCTCCCTTTCTCACTCTCACTCCTCCGTGACTTCTTGTTTTGGGCTTTGAGCCAGCATAAAATTGCTCGAGGATGTCCAAGCAACGAGGAGATAGGCATGTAATATACGATTTTATCCTATCTGGATGAGTTATTAAATAAGGATGAAGCCAGGGGAGTATACAAACAGTGTCCTTGTAAAAAGGGTTTACAGCAACAATAATCCAGATTTACTGTATTTACTCTCTCTCTCTCTCTCTCTCTCTCTCTCTCTCTCCCTCTCTCTCTCTCTCTTGCTCGCTCATTGTATTTGTTTTTCTCTCTCTCTCACACACTTTATTCAGCTGTCATTCCTTGTTTGTGAAAAGTTTTGGCTTGTGTCAGCACTGTTTTCACCTTGCCACTAAGAATTACCATTTAGAAACAGATTAATACGATGAAGAAAATTTTCACCCTCCAAGTCATATCTCCTGTCATTTTAGTTCAACGTAAATAATTTTCGGATTTCAACACGCTTCAAATTCCACGTCACGCTTTCTGACACGTGCTGAACTATGAATTTAGGCTGTTATGCCTCAAGCTCAGGCTTAGCTCTTATTTCTAAGCAAGTAACACATGATTTTTAGGTAATGACTGCTTCAAAATCTTTAAGATGCGTGTCGCACTACGGGATTTTTCTACCAAAAACGGCGCTGAAAAGCGCGCCATATTTTGCATCGGTTTTGCTGGCTGATCCAGTAACTACAGTGGATATAAAAAAGTACACACCAGGTTAAAATGATAGGTTTTTTCAGATATAAAAAAATGAGACCACAATAAATAATTTCAAAACTTTTCCCACCTTAACTGTGACCTATAACCTGTACAATTCAATTGAAATACAAACAAATCTGTTAGGGGGAAAAAACATAAATAAAAAAAAACCCCGACAATAAGCTGGTTGCATAAGTGTCCACACCCTTAAACTAATACTTTGTTGAAGCACCTTTTGATTTAATTACAGCATTCAGTCTTTTTGGATTCACACCTGCCAAATAAAGTTCAGACATTTCCTCAGTTGCGTCCTCCAGCAAAAGCCATGTCAGCTTACAAAGCATCAAAGGGATCTCATTGTTGAAAGGTATCAGTCAGGAGAAGGGTACAAAAACATTTCCACGCCAGTAGATATACCATGGAGCACAGTGAAGACCGTCATCAAGAAGTGGAGAAAATATGGGACAACAGTGACGTAACCGAGAACTGGATGTCCCTCCAAAATTGATGAAAAGACAAGACGAAAACTGGTCAGGGAGGCTGCCGAGAGGCCTACAGCAACACTGAAGGAGCTGCAGGGATTTCTGGCAAGTACTGGTTGTGTACTACATGTGACAACAATCTCCCGTATTCTCCATATGTCTGGACTATGAGGTAGGGTCAAAGAAAAACATCCAGTCTTGGCTAAATTCATCTCATCTCATCTCATTATCTCTAGCCGCTTTATCCTGTTCTACAGGGTCGCAGGCAAGCTGGAGCCTATCCCAGCTGACTACGGGCGAAAGGCAGGGTACACCCTGGACAAGTCGCCAGGTCATCACAGGGCTGACACATAGACACAGACAACCATTCACACCTACGGCCAATTTAGAGTCACCAGTTAACCTAACCTGCATGTCTTTGGACTGTGGGGGAAAACAGAGCACCCAGAGGAAACCCACACAGACACAACATGCAAACTCCGCACAGAAAGGCCCTCGCTGGCCACGGGGCTCGAACCCGGACCTTCTTGCTGTGAGGCGACAGTGCTAACCACTACACCACCATGCTGCCGTCTCAACTAAATTAAAAAAAAAAAAATTATAAATACATCAACTCTCCCAAAAGCATGTGGGAAAATGTTTTATGGTCTGATGAAACCAAGGTTGAACTTTTTGGCCACAATTCCAAAAGGTATGTTTAGTGCAAAAACAACACTGCGCATCACCAAAAGAACACCATACCCACGGTGAAGCATGGTGGTGGCAGCATCATGTTTTGGGGTTGTTTTTCTTCAGCTGGAACAGGGGCTTTAGTCAAGGTGGAGGGAATTATGAACAGTTCTAAACACTAGTCAATTTTGGCCCCAAACCTTCAGGTGTCTGCTAGAAAGCTGAAGCTGAAAAGGAATTTCATCTTTCAGCATGACAGTGACCCCAAAAAAGTTTTGGAATGACCTAGCCAGAGCCCAGACCTAAATCCAATTGAAAGTCTGTGGGGTGACCTGAAGAGGGCTGTGCACAAGAGATGCCCTCGCAATCTGACAGATTTGGAGCGCTTTTGCAAGGAAGAGTGGGCAAATATTGCCAAGTCTAGATGTGGCAGGCTGATAGACTCCGACCCAAAAAGACTGAATGCTGTAATTAAATCAAAAGGTGCTTCAGAAAAGTATTACTTTAAGGGTGTGCACACTTATGCAAACAGCTTATTGTATGTTTTTTTTTATTTTTTATGTTTTTCCCCCTAACAGATTTGTTTGTTTTTCAACTGAATTGTACAGGTTACACGGTCGTCATTTAAAACGAGTCCCTGTCTCAAGCCCTCTAGAACCAGCCTCAGTCCAACACAGTCATGGATGATGTTCCCATCTCATCTCATTATCTGTAGCCGCTTTATCCTGTTCTACAGGGTCGCAGGCAAGCTGGAGCCTATCCCAGCTGACTATGGGCGAAAGGCGGGGTACACCCTGGACAAGTCGCCAGGTCATCGACACAGACAACCATTCACGGTCAATTTAGAGTCACCAGTTAACCAAACCTGCATGTCTTTGGACTGTGGGGGAAACCGGAGCACCCGGAGGAAACCCACGTGGACACAGGGAGAACATGCAAACTCCGCACAGAAAGGCCCTCGCCGGCCACGGGGCTCGAACCCAGGACCTTCTTGCTGTGAGGCGACAGCGCTAACCACTACACCACCGTGCCGCCCCATGGATGATGTTAAAAGTGGTAAATGTATCCTGTAGGGGCGCTATTGAGGTGATTATTCGTTGATAGTTACTGGCACAGCCAGCAAAAACAAACAGTGCAAAATACCGAACGCTTTTCTATGCCCTTTCTACGCATTCTGTAAACAGAGCATGTGGTACAAAAATCCTGTGGAGTGACCAAATATATTAGTTACATGACGTCCAAATAAATTGGACTTGAAGTCTAAAAAAGAAATGTGTTCATAAATAAAAAGTCGTCTTTATTATATAAGGAAAAGGGTTAATCTGACACCTAAAGTCTCATAAACTGTATAACATTTTATATTTAATACAATAACTACTCATTAAAATCAAATGAAATTATCCATAGTTTAATTAAATATGTAACTCTGCATAAACAGGTAACAATTATGGCATGTAGTTCTTTAGTAATATTTATTTTGAAAAGAAATTGTTGAATTGTTGACATTGCTGTGGAATAAGTAGAATGAAACACTTGGGGATGTGCTGTTATAGGAAAATAATCAGTTTTAGGGTGGTTTTATAGGTACGAGAGGTGTTTTTTCATTGCTATTTATTTTTATTTTATTTATCCATTTCAGGAAAAGTCTGCATTAATGTCAGCATCCTTTACTGCTTTTTTCTTTTCTCTCACCTTTGCTTCTTTCTCTTCTCATTTACAGACACCATGCTGTCATCAGGAGCAGGTAGGATGTGAGCTACAGACTCGTGTGTGTGTGTGTGTGTGTGTGTGTGTGTGTGTGTGTGTGTGTGTGTGTGTGTGTGTGTGTGTGGTCATTTATGCAGCAGACTCTGTGCTGAGCATGTGTATGGTTTCATCATCCATCATATAGGATGATGAATCCTGTAGGATGATGAATGATGTCGGAAAAGTACTATTTTTATGCTGGATTTTTGAATCATTTCATTTCTTTCGAGCTTAAACAGACAGAACAGCATTTGGAAGAGGAATCTTTATGGCTTCTTAGTTACTGTGTGAATAATGACTCTATAATCATTGTATAAACTGACCAGTTTTGGTTAAACAACTTGGAAACTGTTCCCATCAAGGGCAGCTTTCTGCATGCGTGATTATTGCGTTTTATTGCAATTGTAATGAATGGCATCTGCAGCAAAATGTTGCATTTACTCAACTTTCCTTTTATACATTGTGTCTCTTCCTGATGTACTATTGCATGATGATGCCCTTTATTGTCACTAGTCACATGTACCAGTGAAATTAGCCGTCAACCTGTCCGTACATATACAACATACAATTGACATAGGGTAGACAGGACAGGAAGACAGGGATAAAGATAAAAAGGAAACACAACATGAGGAGAGATAAGGAAAAAAAGAACCCCCCCCCCCCCCCCCATGCTCCTGTCAGGAGTACAGTGTGGGAACATTTAAAAAGCCTTTGCATAAGCACACAACAACACAAGTACACTTTAAACATGGGACTTGAGGGGGGGAATCAGGGGTAGGGGGTAAGGAGGGGGAGGAGGTAATCCAGCGCAAGCAAGCAGCCGTGCGCTCCTGCAGCCATGAAGGCGCTGGTCACGCACCCGCTTGTCACACTGGGGGTAAAAATGGCGACCGCGGAGAGTTAGAGAGGAATGCAAGGAATGAGAGTGTCTCCCGGCAGTGACCTTCAGGGGGAAATGTTCCCTCAGCAACGGCCTGAACCAAGGCCGGTGCTGTCTCAGGGCACCGAATGTCGATAAGATATGAATTGTTTGGTCTTTCCAGACGCAGTCTTTGCACGTCCACACCGCTCATCCATATCTGTCCATTCCATCCATTCTATTCAAATTGATCTCTGAAAAATGTATTCCTTGCAAAGCTGAAAGCTGCTCCGAGATAACCATTTTGTGGTTAAAGTTCTGAATGTCCACAGTCTGTGTGCCAACAGCTTTGCCCACCACTCCAATCATATCGGGCAGCTTTGTGGGGCTTTGAACAGCTGTCACCGTTGTCTGATTTCCTCGATATACCAGGGCAGTGCCTAATCCAATCAGCAAAAGTCCTGTAATCATGGTTCCGAATAGGTAGATATCTTCAATGTCCTCCACAGAAAGAATCGCCAGGCACATGACCTGCCACCGCTCCCACGCATCCATCGTGTAACCAGCCGCAAACGCTCCGGCAGGACAAACGGGTTCCCCCGAACCCAAACTTCTCGTCGAGAAAACTGTGTCAGTTTCGTTAGGAGACCAGTTTATCAATTCCCTGCTTTTTTTAGTTTAGAAAGTAATGCAGGAAGAGTCTCTTCAAAAAGTACAGCAGACAAGACAAGACACAGAAGCACAAGCAGGGAAAAAAGGAGGGAGAGGGAGAGCAGAAAATGCGACCGCCTTCCGTGGAAGCATGGAAAGAAAAAAAATTTTCAGGATTGCATGTCAGGATATCTTCAAATGCTCCCGAGTGCTCTTAATGTGACAGTACAACAGTAAATGCACAAGACAGCACACTCTAATTCCTTTCAAGACAACCAAGAAACCAGTGTAAACAATTATCTGTATTCTCCACCTTGTAGGATGTGAATGGCATCATTGTTGACTCTGAACTAAAATTTGACAAGCAGGACAACTAGCTTTTTTCCAGCTAAGAACAATTCCCAAGCCAAACTATAACATATTGTCATGCAAAGATCTGGAAATTCATGCTTTAATTGATTATTATCATTGCTACGCACTAACTACCATGAGCTAGCCTAGTCATTAGCGGGTCCACCTTTCAATTGGGAGACCGTGAGTTCTACTCACAGTCGGGTCATACCAAAGATGATCATAAAAATGGTACTTACTGCAGTCTGGCAAGGCACACTGCAATCCAGATGCGAGCGGGGAGTCACCAGAGGACCTGTAACTCTGGCTGTATAGACAAGAGGCCGAGGGCTATAGAAGTGGAGATCAGTGCCCCCAATGCGCCTTAAGGGCCTGGTTAGTACTGGGACGGGAGATCGCCTGGGAAGGCCAGGTCCTGGCACAGGAAGGCACTTTGATCTTTGACTATGCACTGCCTAAAAGTGGAGTTCCCAATGAGTGTAAAGCGTGTTAATCATGGGCGATTGCTCTAAGACAACGAGGGAGGCTCAGCCTCCTCTAAAAATGACGAACATCGTGTAGGATGAATTGCGCTAGGCTTATGTTATAGCCGACCTTATAACATTGCTATTTCAGATACAGAATCATAGAAATATATGTGCTCAACCCACTACAGTGCGAAATCATTCCGTTATAACTTTCCCCAGTTCGCCTAATGTGTGCGTGAGTTTTTCCCCCTTGTGACAGCGCGATGCAGCCCAGCCTCAGTGGATTGGGAACTATGTGCTTGTCAATCTCAAAATGCAAGACGATTATTGGACAAATACTGCGAAAACGCCCGTCCACGGAGTCTCACGGACTCCCAGCCTCAATGGACTTCAATGGCATTTGGGAGCTCTGTGCTTTTCAATCTCAAAATGCAAGACGGTTATTGGACAAATACTGAGAAAACGCCCGCCTACGGACTCCGAGCCTCACATGGGAGGGACATGGCAGTTTCCGCAAGGAGACTGGTGATTGGTGAAAGCGGCCAGATATTTTCATTGATTGACAGCTCGTTTCAACTATAGACAGGCAGCGGTACAGTGTTGCCAGATTGGGCGGTTTTAAGTGCATTTTGGCGGGTTTTGAACATATTTTGGGCTGGATAACGTCAGCAGTATCTGGCAACATCAGTTCAGTCCCATGCGAATTCGCAAGTGCTGTGGTTTATTGTAAGAGCTCAGCTTACATTTCGATTTCATTCATTACATACGGTTTCTACCAGCTTTTTTAGTTTGTATATATTTTCATTGTAAATAAAGTGTAAATGGGGCGGCACGGTGGTGTAGTGGTTAGCACTGTCGCCTCACAGCAAGAAGGTCCTGGGTTTGAGCCCCGGGGCCGGCGAGGGCCTTTCTGTGTGGAGTTTGCATGTTCTCCCCGTGTCCGCGTGGGTTTCCTCCGGGTGCTCCGGTTTCCCCCACAGTCCAAAGACATGCAGGTTAGGTTAACTGGTGACTCTAAATTGACCGTAGGTGTGAATGTGAGTGTGAATGGTTGTCTGTGTCTATGTGTCAGCCCTGTGATGACCTGGCGACTTGTCCAGGGTGTACCCTGCCTTTCGCCCGTAGTCAGCTGGGATAGGCTCCAGCTTGCCTGTGACCCTGTAGAAGGATAAAGCGGCTACAGATAATGAGATGAGATGAGATGAGATGAGATAAAGTGTAAATATAGTGTCAAGTTTGCTATCTTAGTTCCAGAAATTTCGTTTATTTGAGTGACTGAACTTGAACTTGAGGGGGCTAGTCAGCTAGCAAGAAAGCTGCGCACTGATACCAAGCATTGCTGATTTAATTTTGGCGAAGCCATTTGCCAGTCTTCCTTTCGAGGAAAAAATTAAAATTAAAGAGCAGGGTAGATCAACGCCTCAAATTGACTTGGTGAAAAAGGTAGGGAATAATACTCGTTCCTTTCAGCTCCCCTGGTACGAGAAAGTGAATTGGCTAACAGCAAGTGACCCACATCAACAACAGTAAATAGGCTACTTTAGTAATATGTCATGGATGGACCAAAAATATAGAATCTATTTAAAATGTTTATGCTGAGTATATTATATTGGAATATATATTTGTCTGGATATGAATTAAACACAGCTACAATTTGGAAAATGTTTTTAAACAAAAACACAGCCGAGAACATTTCACACTATAGACCTGGATTAAAAGTGAAGGGTTATCAAAATTGTCAATAAAACATTTCTCAGTCAAAATAAGTAAAATATAGGGAAAGTGTCATTGAATGAAATGTGTGGCACCCAGCTCTATGTTTGGCTCCCCAAGGTCAGTGCTTGTGCCTATTCCAGAACACTCTGCTATTACTGCTGAGGTTCCTGACAAAGAGCTGCTTTCAATAATGATCAATTTTTAAACATGCCACAATTTTAAAATATAAAATGTTAAAATATACCCCCCCAACACCACCATCATGTATATTGGACAGTAGGCTAATGGGCCAAAAGAACCTGTTATTTCACAGTTTGTGACCCTGCCAACAATCAGCCAGATCAGAGGCAAGAGTATGGGCAAAATTGATGTTTTTTCTTTTAAAATCTGGAAATATCGTAACCGACCAGCCTCCCCTGTTTGAAAGACTACCAGCCGCCACTGGTGTTAATAAATAACCCCATGTTATTTGTTAAAAAAAAGCAAATTAAAAATAAGCACTGGATAAAAAACCCATCTACCTTATGGGAATAAAGTTACAAATTTCATTGCCCGATGATCCAGTGTTTAGGAGACACATTGCTTTGCACTTATGATCGGGTTCCCTGTGGTAGTACCCGTGCATTGTTCCTATGTACGTATGGACTTCATACAGTTGCAAAAGTCAATGTATTACCATATTCTCTTAAGTATGGATCTCCGTGCCACTCTTATTAATTCATATCGATTAATGCAATGACCTTTACATGACACTGTCAGTCAAATATGTCCCATCCTCAGTTGGTTCAAACTGCAGCTGCTAATCTTCTGGCTCGCACTAGAACAAGAGCAAGCATCTTCTCTTCTTCTATGCCCACCAGTCAAATATGAGTTGAAGGTTTTGCTTTTAAATCTTTACACAGCATGGCACCAATGTGTACTGTATCTCTGACCTCTGCTTCACACATTCTGCCTCGAGAGCCTCTAACCAGCTGTTATAAACTATTGGTTGTTTTTTTTTTCCAATGAAATTTAAATTTTAAGGCTTTTAACTGCATCAGGCTGTGCAGATTGAAGTGTGCTGCCAAGAACCTAACAAGATCTAATACACAAAGTGTAATAAGTGTACATTAGTGTTGATATTCATAACGATAATGCAATAATGGGAGCAGAGCAGTAGCTAAGACAGTATTTGAAATCATGTTGGATGCTGTTCATGCCAGTTTATTCTTCACTGTACTGGGATTGTAGTCCAATATGGGAGAAAAGCAGGAGACAGTCGAAAAAGAGGCTTTCAGGACAGAACAGCTGTTAGACAAAGCTGGGTTTTAGCAATTTGGGCCCCATCAGATGGAAGGAATCAGAACAGATTGAAGGGATTTCTTTGTACTTGGTGAGCATCTGCTAGATATATCCGCAGTTCACTGATTGAGTACAGGCAAGTCAAAAAGTCTGAGTCCATTCCTGAGAATTGTTTTTATTTCAGCAGTTCTTAAATTCTTGAAATTCTACCATTCTTCATATCCTTGTATAAGTCTAAAATAGTATTTTTTTATTGGTGGAAAGCATTAAAGACATACAGGACCATGTTAATGAAGACATGCAACATGTTTTACCAATAGTACCCTTTCATCAAAGGGGGAGGCACGTTGGTATGGTGGTTAGCACTGTCACACCACAGCAATAAGGTTCAAGGTTGGAGTTTGCATGTTCTCCCCATGTCTTTGTGGGTTTCCTCCGGGTGCTCCGGTTCCCTCTCACACTTCTAAGACATGCTTACTAGGTAAAAACACCCAGCACAAGCCAGTGCATATTTAGTGCCAGTCACAAGCCTGGATAGACTGGGGATAGTTGTGTCAGGAAGGGCATTTGGTGTAAAAACCTTTGCCAAATCAAATATGTGGAACAGATCTGCTGTGGTGACCCCTAACAGGAACAGCCGAATGAAGACCCTTTCATCGAAGGAGCTCTTAAACAGCCAAAAAAAAAAAAAAGATTTGTGTCAGGTTTTTTTGATGCACTACAAGGAGGGAGAGTTGTGAAATCAAGGCGGAGAACTGTCAGGAAGAAAGAGGGAATACCATTAGGCAGTTTTGTGAGAAAGGGTGATAAGGCAGAATTGGGAAAGAATGACTGTTAAGGAGTATCTTTAGGGAACACCATGTGTTAGCAGGGCAAGAAAAAATCATAAGGCTGTTGTCAGATTGTTGGAAAGGTAGTCCATGGGGGATATTGAGTTGTAAAGGGAGTACTGTATAGTTAGGGAGGACTGTTGGGGATTAGGTGAGGATTTGAAACTTGAGGGAGTATGATGAAGGGAGGACTGTTAAAGGTCCTAAGTCAGCAATACTTGGAAAGCAGATGTCGGTGCAGGATAATGAGGGAAGGTGATAAGAGAAGAGAGTGAACAGTAAAGGAGGATGACTCAGAGTTATTATGAGGTAGAATTCTTAAGAAGGAATGGTCTTAAAGAGGGATTGAGAAAAGATGGTGAGGGAAAGTGAGCAGAAATATTTGTTGGATGATAGAGGAAGATCATTATGGAGGATTGTACATGATGGACTGAGAATTGATGATGAAGGAGCATCATTAGCACATGTTGTAAGGGAGGCTTGTGACCCATAATTTTTGAGGAGGATCTTAAGAGTTGGTCATGAAGGACAGTAATTAGAGAGGATGATAAGGCTTGTAATGATGGTCTTTAGGGTTAATAGTGAAGGAGCATGACTATGTTGAGTGTTGAAGGAGGATCCCAAGGGACTAATGTAAGGGAAGCTCTTTAGGGTTAAGGGTAAAAGAGCTCATTAGAGTGGTTTGCCATGGAGAATCATAAGCAAGGGAGCAAGAGAAGATCATCAGGAAGGATTTGTATGAAGGATGGTAATGAAGAATCATGAGGGTAGATAGTGAAGGAAGATCATCTGGAAGGACTTAGGGAGGGCAGTGAGAGAAGATCATCAGGGAGAAATGAGGAATAAGGGAGAAATAAGGGATGATCTTTAGGACTGATTTTGAATGAACATCATTAGGGTGAAGGGTGATTGAGAATCGTTAGGGAGGATGGTGAAGGAATATCATCAGGGAGGAATGGAACAAGGGATCTTTAAGTTGATGGTAAAGGAGAATCATTAAAGTGGTTTGTCACTGAGGATCATAAGTGAGGAAGCAAGGGAGATACTTTAGAGTTGATGGTAAAGGAGGATCATATGGGTGGATAGTGAGGGAATATCATCAGTGAGTAAGCAAGGGAAGTTCAAAAAGGTGGATTTTTTGGATACTGGTGAAGGACGATCATTGGGATAGATAGAGAGTGATAACCAGAAGATTGTGGGGAAGAGTCTTTAGGGTAGAAAGTGAAGGAGGGTCATTTGAGTGGTGCAGGGGGTGGGTGGTAAGGGAGAATCTTTAGGGTAGATGGATTAGGAGGATTGTTTGGGTGGTGAAGGAGGATCTTTCAGGTAGATGGTAAAGGAGAATTGTTTGGGTGTTGGGGAGGGATCTTTAGGGTAGATGGTAAAGGAGAATTGTTTGGGTGTTGGGGAGGGATCTTTAGGGTAGATGGTAAAGGAAGATTGTTTGGGTGGTGAAGGAGGATTTTTAGGATCAATGGTGAAGGAGGATTGTTTGGGTGGTGAAGGAGGATCTTGAGGGTAGACGATAAAGGAGGATTGTTTGGGTGGTGAGGGGGGATCTTTAAGTTAAATGGTGAAGGAGGATCATGTAGTTGTGAGGAAGGATCTTTAATAAGAGATTGTGGAGGGGAAGTATTACAAGTAAGGCTTGTTGGATATGATTTTTTGGATTTGTGCTAATACTGTGGGGACCATCAGAATGGATGGTGAGAGTGCTAAAATTTCAATGGAGAGCTCTGCTGCATTTACATGTAATGGCAAAATTTCAGCAAAATCTTATGCAAGAAAGAGCCTTAATTCTCCATAACATCAAAGATATGGTGCACGCAGCATCCGGTACCAAAACCTGGGTATGGAAACAAAGAACAAAAGAGGGTCGTAAAGAAGGATAGTGAGGGCATCAGGAAAGACCATGAAGGGGAATCATTAGGGTTAATTGTCAGGATATATCATCATGAAGGATTATGGAGGAGGATGTTTAGGGTAGGTGGTGATGGAAGAGGATCATTGCATGAACGGTGAAGGAAGATCATCAGGAATGGATGTCACAAAGGCTTGTGTGGAAAGATCATCATGAGGTGTCTTTAGGGTTGACGATGAGATAGGACTGATCGGTTAGTGAAGGGGGATTGTTAGGTTGAATCTTTAGGATTACTTGGTGAAGGAGAATCATTAGTGAGGACAGTGATGGATGAGTGGGCGTTGAGAGTCAAAGCTGACTTATACCAGCGTGGTAATCACCAGCAGCCCACAGCAGACCACTTACAGCCTCTTAACATGCTGAAATTTTGAGCTGTTTTTCAGCTTTTATTTTGATAATTTATTTATTTGTTTGTTTTATTCATTAATTAAATTGAACGGTTAAGTGGCATTTGCAGCATTTTGAGTTTGTAGAGTGACTTTGTTTTGACCTTTTTCTCATTAGCTGTACAGCATTAGCTAATGGACAACCTCATTCTCCATTCTCATTGAGATGGGAAGTTGCTTTGATGGCAGGAAAAAAAACAACTGAGTGTTTACTCTTCATTTGAGGTGATTTTAGCAGTAGCAGAGAAAAGGTGGATGCTATTAAACCTTGAAACTTGGGGCACTGAAAGTAAAGTTTCGAAAGGTCAAATGTGAACTGCAAAAGTAAATAATCAACCCTTATGTTTTAACCTGGGCGGCACGGTGGTGTAGTGGTTAGCGCTGTCGCCTCACAGCAAGAAGGTCCTGGGTTCGAGCCCCGGGGCCGGCGAGGGCCTTTCTGTGTGGAGTTTGCATGTTCTCCCCGTGTCCGTGTGGGTTTCCTCCGGGTGCTCCGGTTTCCCCCACAGTCCAAAGACATGCAGGTTAGGTTAACTGGTGACTCTAAATTGAGCGTAGGTGTGAATGTGAGTGTGAATGGTTGTCTGTGTCTATGTGTCAGCCCTGTGATGACCTGGCGACTTGTCCAGGGTGTACCCCGCCTTTCGCCCGTAGTCAGCTGGGATAGGCTCCAGCTTGCCTGCGACCCTGTAGAAGGATAAAGCGGCTAGAGATAATGAGATGAGATGTTTTAACCTTTTTTTAAAAAAACAACATGAAAGGTTACCGTGTGAAGTGTGCGTGTCGTGTTTCGTCTTTCTCTAGGGGAATTAGAGGTTTTATCTGTAATTCGGAGGTCATATCTGATCCTCTGACTCTTCTCCCCCTCGAGAGTGTAGTTAAGCACTCGTCCTGTCAATTAGTCCAACTGAGAATCGATTCATCACTACGGCCGTTCATCGATCCTGCGACTCATGAATATGCTTTGTAAAGGTTCTGGGTGTTTAAGCACACTCGTTAAGCTTTCCAGTCTGACAAATTCACACTTTTTTCCTCTTTTCTTTTAAGCAATAGTCACACTTTCACTCCAATTTTCCACACGGTGGAGCAAAAATCAAACGATGTGGCGGTGTGATGTGATGTGGTTCAGTTTAGCGATCAGCGATGTTAGCGGGATGTTAGCGAGAAGGGACAGCTTTGGTCTTGTTTCCCGTTGGCTCATTCATTTGCATAAGCTCTGAGCAAAGTGAAATTACCAGCTACTGGAAGAGGATCCCGTTTTGTCTTCCCGCATTCACTCCCATTCAATTCAATTGGCTTTGAATTGAATCCCAGACTAATTCTATTCCCGTTCAGACTGACCCTTTGGTAACTCTTTCTTTCCGCCCATCTATCCCTTTATCATTTTGACTCTCTTGCACTTCTTCTCTTCATTGTCCTCCTTGCTATTTCCGAATGTCTTTCTCTCTCATCCACTTCATCTCTTTTTTCTCCATCAATATCTCTCTCTCTCTCTCTCTCTCTTAATCAATTTATTTGCCACTTTTCTTTCCCCAACTTACTTTCTATCAGTCTGATTTTTGTTCACCTCTCTCTCTCTCTCTCTCTCCATTACCCCATTTATCACTCGTTCTGCCTTGTCTATTTACCTTATTACTTCTAACTTTTTTCTATTTTCCTTTCTTGTTAATCTTTCTCTTTTTCCATCAATATGCATCCATATCTCTCTCTCTCTCTCTCTCTCTCATAGCCTTGCTATGTATATTTACCTCATTATCCTTGCTAAATCTATTTGCGTCTTTATCTTCTTGTCAGCTCTTTCTCTTTTTTATCAACAAGCCTCTCTCTCTCTCTCTCTCTCTCAAATGTTCCCCAACCCTTTTTTCCTTTCTCCATGTTTCTTACCGTACCATTCCTCTCTTTCCCACTTCTCATTTTTCTATCAGTCTCTCTTTTTCCTCTCTTTGTTTACCTAATTATCTAATTTAATTAAATAGTTTTCTTGACTCTCGTCTATTACTTAATACTTATTTTCTCCGTCTATCCATCTCTCTCTGTAATTATCTCTCACCATCGTATTCATCTTTATGAACCGTATCTTCTTTCATCTCTTTTCCCATCTTATTCTCCAATTGTCTTTATTCTTTTTCGCCTCACTTAGACACTTAATCTCTCCATCTCTCCATGCTATTTCTTACGAAATACTTGCCATTTAACTTCGTCTGACTCCCGACTGTCGTCTTCTTTTACTCCACTTCTGTAACTCCCACTCTGCTTCTGTGTTTCTCTGTCCTTATCTTTTTTTCCATGTTGAAGTTCTTCTCTATTTCTCAACACTTCCCTCTCTTTATTTATTAATTTGCTGTCACTTCAGTGTTGTGATGGTTAACATCTGTCAGTCTATCACTCTCTCATTTAGTCTTTTTAAGTCTGTTTATTTCTAATTCGGTTCCCCACAGATTTATCAATGGCATTTTCAAAAGCAGTTAAGTTTTCAAGTTGTGTTTTAACTGTGTGATTGAATATTAAACATCTCTCTCTCTCTCTCTCTCTCTCTCTCTACCCATCTCATTCTCCTTATCATCCAAACCCACAAACACACTTCATTGATCATTAAAATATGGCGACATGGCTTCAGTTCTTCAGACATATGAAGCTCAAATAATGACAGCTCGATTTCTGAAGATTTATCTTGTGGAGTGTTCTTTCCCCTCCCCTCCCCCCCTTTTTTGACAGGAAGTAATAGAAATGTGTAAGGAAGTTTTAAAAAAGAAGTAAACAGCTCATTATTATTGAATGAGAGCAGTCTGTGTGATGAATGTGAGGGACTGACACTTAGTTTTATGTAGAGTTTCTGTTGTCCACATGGGATTGACACTTGTGTAGTGTTAATGGCATTACACACACACACACACACACACACACACCATCATCATCAGCAGCAGCAGCATCACCGCCACCACTTCCAATCCCCATGGAAAGTTCCCTTCAAGTGTTTACCAACTTAGTGACTTTGTTGGTAGTTTTTTTTTTTAAACTTCATTCACTACTGAGAGATTTCATCTCATCTCATCTCCTCTAGCCGTTTTATCCTTCTACAGGGTCGCAGGCAAGCTGGAGCCTATCCCAGCTGACTACGGGCGAAAGGCGGGGTACACCCTGGACAAGTCGCCAGGTCATCACAGGGCTCACACATAGACACAGACAACCATTCACACTCACATTCACACCTACGGTCAATTTAGAGTCACCAGTTAACCTAACCTGCATGTCTTTGGACTGTGGGGGAAACCGGAGCACCCGGAGGAAACCCACGCGGACACGGGGAGAACATGCAAACTCCACACAGAAAGGCCCTCGCTGGCCCCGGGGCTTGAACCCAGGACCTTCTTGCTGTGAGGCGACAGCGCTAACCACTACACCGCCGTGCCGCCACTGAGAGATTTTATTTATTTATTTTATTTTTTCAAATCTACTAACTGTTTAAACAGATGTTAGCAACTGTTCCAAACTCACAACTGCTCTCCAGGTCACACCAAGGCCACTGGTTATCTGAGATCAGAGTGCAGGTTTACTCGACTCAGCACCAGTGTGTAAAGCCTGACTGAGTTGCACATGAGCGAGCTGATGTCCCCAGTGACCAGTCACTGATCACCATTATTTGCATGGGCTGATCTCTGATCACCATTTTCCCCAACAACCAATCACTGATCAGAATTGTTTCCAATTATGTTTCACTAATCAACATTGTTCCCCATGAATAAACACTGATCACTATTGTTCACACCAGCCAATCACTGGTTGCAATTGTTCCCAATGACTCATCACTGACCAACATTGGTCCTACTAACCAATCACTGATCACTATTGTTCAGAACAGCCAATCACTGGTTGCAATTGTTCCCAATGACTAATCATTGACCACCATTGGTCCTACTAGACAATCATTGATCAATCACTGATGGCAATGTTTCCAATAACTAATCACTGACCACCATTAGTCCTACTAACCAATCACTGATCACTATTGTCCACAACATCCAATCACTGGTTGCAATTGTCTCCACTGACTGACCACTTACCACCATTAGTCCTACTAACCAACCACTGATCAATATTGTTCACAACAGCCAGTCACTGGTTGCAATTGTTCCCAGTGACTAATCACCGACCACCATTGGTCCTACTAACTAATCACTATTGTTCACAACATCAAATCACCAATTTCAGTTGTTTCCAATGACTAATCACTGACCACCATTGGTCCTACTAAGCAACCACTGATCAGCATTGTTCATGACAGCCAATCTCAGTTTGTAATTGTTCCCAGTGACTAATCACTGACCACCATTAGTCCTACTAACCAATCACTGATCACTATTGTTCACAACAGCCAATCACTGGTTGCAGTTGCTCTCAGTGACTAATCACTGACCACCACTGGTCCTACTAAACAATCTCCGATCAATCACTTGTTGCAATTGTTCCCTATGACTAATCGTTGACCACCATTAGTCCGACTAAACAAATCACTGATCACTATTCCTCACAACAGCCAATTGCTGGTTGCACTTGTTTCCAATGACTAATCACTGATCACCATTGTTCCAAATAACTAATCATTGATCACCATTATTCCCACTGACTAATCACTGACTTCCACTATTCCCTCTGACCAGATGCTGATTGAAATAGTTCTCAATGCCAAACACTGAGCATCATTGTTATCTCATCTCATCTCATTATCTCTAGCCGCTTTATCCTGTTCTACAGGGTCGCAGGCGAGCTGGAGCCTATCCCAGCTGACTACGGGCGAAAGGCGGGGTACACCCTGGACAAGTCGCCAGGTCATCACAGGGCTGACACATAGACACAGACAACCATTCACACTCACATTCACACCTACGGTCAATTTAGAGTCACCAGTTAACCTAACCTGCATGTCTTTGGACTGTGGGGGAAACCGGAGCACCCGGAGGAAACCCACGCGGACACGGAGAGAACATGCAAACTCCGCACAGAAAGGCCCTCGCCGGCCACGGGGCTCGAACCCGGACCTTCTTGCTGTGAGGAGACAGCACTAACCACTACACCACCGTGCCGCCCCGCATCATTGTTATGCCAAACTATATTCTATTTCATTTGTAAACCTTGCGCTGCTGAGTGGTCAGAACACAGACACAAAACCTACGTCTCAGTGCAAAAAATCCAGTGAAATGTAATAGTAAACAAGTGTAGGAGAAGTGAGAAGGGAGTGTAACTTGAGAGCGGTGCAGTCTGTGCAGGGGGCAGGCAGCTTAAGCGGGCCTAGAGCAGAGTCACTGGCCACCGCTGACTGCGCCGGAGATTGCCGACTTCCCAGAGGCAGGGATAGCGGGGGCATACGCCAGTGAAGCATGCAACAGGCTCGAGCTCGCCGTCTTCTTCCTTGTTGTCGGTGAGGTTTCCTGGCACAAAACGGAGAGGGAGAGAGACCATGAGCCACAATACGCTTCCATGAATTAACTAACCTCTGAGAATCATGGTGCCTATTTATACTCCCCTGGCTGCATGAGGAGGGTGAATTGAGGCACCGCTTATGCTGCTCCAGGCGTGTGTGATTAGCAGGCCCCGCCCCCTGGCCATGCTGCTTCTGGCTGTCTAAAACAATCCTGCTGAAGCGCCGCTGTTTCTTCAGCACAGTGGGAGCAACTGGGAGAAGAGCGGAGCGCTGTTTTGATGGTGGTTTTCTGGAGCCGCCATCCATCACACATTCTAAGCGTTTTCACAAAATCTTCCTTCTTCATGTAACAAGTATATGCAAATAAGTCCATGATACCATCTGATGACTTCTAGCAACTTTTTGAGCATGCTTTAGTTACTTTTCGCGAAAAGGGAGTTGGTGACACAATTCCCTTCTGTCCCAGAACAATATTTGCAAGTAGAAAGGTTGCAAGTTTCTTTTATCCGAATGCTGGAGGACCATTTGGCCTTGTTAATTCATGCGCACTTTCACAGATGTGCATATTCATGCTGAAGGAAAGCAGTGAGAGAAGACTTTACCCTCCACCAAGCCGACAGTCACGCCAATTAAACAAACTTTTCGCTTCTGCAGTCTTTCTCTCGTCCTCCTCCTCCTGGAATGTAAAAAAAAACAAAAACCTTGTGAACGTGTCGCCACGGAAACAGCAGATGGGTAGATGGGTCTTCATTCCTCCACAAAAGAGGAGGAAGGAAGGAAAAAAATAAACAACAAAGTGGCAAGGTTTCTGTGGGGAAAAGTATCTTCCCATCTCAAACAGATGCAGCCAGAGATGGAACGTTTGTTTGTTGGTTTGTTTGCCTTCTTTCTCAACTTCTTTTGCTAATCTGTGAGAAATCAACTGAGATAAAGCCGCCATCATGTCTGTAACCAAGCAGCAGAAAGGAAGAAAAACAACAACAACAACAATGCTAACAAGTGTTCATAGTCAAAAATGGAAATACTAGCAATTTGACACTCTGCTAAGCTTTTTTAAAAAAAATCAGATTTTGTTTGTTTTTGTCTGTCTTCTATATTAGTTTCCCATGCTAATCCTGAAGATCAGATGAAGATGCCATCATGTCTGAAACCAAGCAACAATAATAATACTTCTTAAAAATAACCATAAAATACTAATGCAGCTCCTTTTTGGAAAGCCATTCAAATTTTGACACACACTGCTAAGCAATTTTGAAAAAAAATTCTTCTTATTAGCTCATCTGGCCAACAGGTGATGAGTTTATGCCATCATGAGTTGTCCGTCGTCCGTCCAGCGTCATCAACATTTCACGAAAATCGCTGCTTCTTTCTCAGTTCTTCACCAATTTTTATTCTTTTTGGCAGGAAGGTAGGTCTGCCTGGGGTGCATATACTGTAGCTTCTATCCAAATTTGCATAATTGCAATTAATAACGAAGACATGGAGTAATCAATCCCTAACGAGCAGTTCAACAAAAAAAATCGCTTCTTCTCGGTCAATTCCTCGCCATTTTGGATTGTTTCTGGTAAATATCATAGGTCGGAATTCCTAAGATGGATATTGCTTCTATATATACAACCCCGATTCCAAAAAAGTTGGGACAAAGTACAAATTGTAAATAAAAACAGAATGCAATAATTTACAAATCTCAAAAACTGATATTGTATTCACAATAGAACATAGACAACATATCAAATGTCGAAAGTGAGACATTTTGAAATTTCATGCCAAATATTGGCTCATTTGAAATTTCATGACAGCAACACATCTCAAAAAAGTTGGGACAGGGGCAATAAGAGGCTGGAAAAGTTAAAGGTACAAAAAAGGAACAGCTGGAGGACCAAATTGCAACTCATTAGGTCAATTGGCAATAGGTCATTAACATGACTGGGTATAAAAAGAGCATCTTGGAGTGGCAGCGGCTCTCAGAAGTAAAGATGGGAAGAGGATCACCAATCCCCCTAATTCTGCACCGACAAATAGTGGAGCAATATCAGAAAGGAGTTCGACAGTGTAAAATGGCAAAGAGTTTGAACATATCATCATCTACAGTGCATAATATCATCAAAAGATTCAGAGAATCTGGAAGAATCTCTGTGCGTAAGGGTCAAGGCCGGAAAACCATACTGGGTGCCCGTGATCTTCGGGCCCTTAGACGGCACTGCATCACATACAGGCATGCTTCTGTATTGGAAATCACAAAATGGGCTCAGGAATATTTCCAGAGAACATTATCTGTGAACACAATTCACCGTGCCATCCGCCGTTGCTAGCTAAAACTCTATAGTTCAAAGAAGAAGCCGTATCTAAACATGATCCAGAAGCGCAGACATCTTCTCTGGGCCAAGGCTCATTTAAAATGGACTGTGGCAAAGTGGAAAACTGTTCTGTGGTCAGACGAATCAAAATTTGAAGTTCTTTATGGAAATCAGGGACGCCGTGTCATTCCGACTAAAGAGGAGAAGGACGACCCAAGTTGTTATCAGCGCTCAGTTCAGAAGCCTGCATCTCTGATGGTATGGGGTTGCATTAGTGCGTGTGGCATGGGCAGCTTACACATCTGGAAAGACACCATCAATGCTGAAAGGTATATCCAGGTTCTAGAGCAACATATGCTCCCATCCAGACGATGTCTCTTTCGGGGAAGACCTTGCATTTTCCAACATGACAATGCCAAACCACATACTGCATCAATTACAGCATCATGGCTGCGTAGAAGAAGGGTCCGGGTACTGAACTGGCCAGCCTGCAGTCCAGATCTTTCACCCATAGAAAACACTTGGCGCATCATAAAACGGAAGATACGACAAAAAAGACCTAAGACGGTTGAGCAACTAGAATCCTACATTAGACAAGAATGGGTTAACATTCCTATCCCTAAACTTGAGCAACTTGTCTCCTCAGTCCCCAGACGTTTACAGACTGTTGTAAAGAGAAAAGGGGATGTCTCACAGTGGTAAACATGGCCTTGTCCCAACTTTTTTGAGATGTGTTGTTGTCATGAAATTTAAAATCACCTAATTTTTCTCTTTAAATGATACATTTTCTCAGTTTAAACATTTGATATGTCATCTATGTTCTATTCTGAATAAAATATGGAATTTTGAAACTTCCACATCATTGCATTCTGTTTTTATTTACAATTTGTACTTTGTCTCAACTTTTTTGGAATCGGGGTTGTAGCCTGTATATAGTGGATATAGCTTGCAGCATTTATTGCGCAAGATGGCCCACTTTAGATCGTTCCTTCTGGATTAGACGGGGCCGGAGTGAGCTATGCCATCACTGACGGTCTCGTTATGTTTCTTTTTCTCATCTATTTTAGCTAATCTATGAGAAGTTGGCCATACTGAAGCTGCCATTATTTCTGAGACCAAGGAAGAAAAAAACAAAAACAAAACCCACACACAAATGCTAATGTTGTTAATCGCAAATACTCACTAGTGGAAAGTAATTTGCAAATTGACACCCTTTGAATCCGTTCCTAAAACAATTCAGATTATACTTGGGCACGCGATCGTTTCTGAAGAAAGTACTTCTAATCTTCTTTCTTCGACTCTATCCAAGGCCTTGCTATTTCTATCTCTGAGCACATCTTTTAGCCTAACAGTACACACCATTTGATGATAAAACTCCTCCACTGTCTAACACCACACTCCCAACGTGTTTGCACATCGAGATGGATGTTGACCTTCAGCACTGGATCAGAGTCAGATTTCTTCTCCAAACTTCAAATCGTTGAAAGCTAAACAGAGAAAAAAGTGCTGGCTGGAGGCCGCTCTGTACAAGGCGAGCATTTCTTTGATGCAAATGATGAAATACCGAGGAGCCAAGAGGGTCAGTTAGATCTGAAACAAGCTTCACCCTGATCCTTTGCCAGTTGTATAAATATACAAAATTTGCCCGTGTTCTTGGTTTGGATAAACATTGCAGAGGAACGGGAACAATAGAGCGAGAGAGCAAAGTGCCTTCGCTTCTTCATCGCCTGCAGCCATAATTGATTCTACTACCATGGACGTTTATGTTCACCCAGAGAGACAGAGACGGAGGAGTGGAGGAATGACAGCCAAGGTATACACACAAAACACAGAAAGAAAAAGAAGGAAAGAGAGAAAAAGAGGCAAGCGCCAGACTAAACACAGCCACCCAGTGAGGTTCGCTACTGACCCGCTCCAATGAGCTACTGTACTCCAGGAGAACTTTGACCTCCAAATAGAGACATGCATTGCTGGAACTCAAAGATACAATGCAAGAAGGAAGACTCTCAGCCAAAATTGTTTAATGCCATGGGTGAAAAGTTTAGAGTATAAAACAGATGTCAGTCATCGACAAGAGATAGCTTAAGGCATTTCTGTAATTCATTTACAACCGAGGTCAGCGTTTTCCACCCACGTTTATCCCTCGTCCATACAGTTCGCCCACTCACACTTTGGCGTTTTCGGTGTGTCTTTTTCCATGATCATTATTCTCTTAAATAAGAAGTGCCTTGTGGTAGGCCACAGTCGAAACTGACGGAAATGCACATCAATCAAAGGGCCATTTTTGGATTTCTCCAAACTGCTTTTTAGCCTTGCCCTTCTGTGTAGTTCAACAACACACTCTGGTTTGTTCGCACAACCTTTATTTTGTCTTCGACTTCCTGTTACAGCGATTTGCGAACATTTTGCCCCCAGAGATACCTTTTATTTTAAAACGAATTCCAAGGACCCTGCTCAGGACTGATGTTTTTGATAAATATTTTTCTTTCCAAATATTAAACTTGTATTTAAATGCATGCGATAATATTTCAGCTGACGATTACCTCCAATAGGAGAAGTTAGTCCTGGTTATACACTTTTGTCATACAACCCTGATTCCAAAAAAGTTTGGACAAAGTACAAATTGTAAATAAAAATGGAATGCAATAATTTACAAATCTCAAAAACTGATATTGTATTCACAATAGAACATAGACAACATATCAGATGTCGAAAGTGAGACATTTTGAAATTTCATGCCAAATATTGGCTCATTTGAAATTTCATGACAGCAACACATCTCAAAAAAGTTGGGACAGGGGCAATAAGAGGCTGGAAAAGTTAAAGGTACAAAAAAGGAACAGCTGGAGGACCAAATTGCAACTCATTAGGTCAATTGGCAATAGGTCATTAACATGACTGGGTATAAAAAGAGCATCTTGGAGTGGCAGTGGCTCTCGGAAGTAAAGATGGGAAGAGGATCACCAATCCCCCTAATTCTGTGCCGACAAATAGTGGAGCAATATCAGAAAGGAGTTCAACAGTGTAAAATTGCAAAGAGTTTGAACATATCATCATCTACAGTGCATAATATCATCAAAAGATTCAGAGAATCTGGAAGAATCTCTGTGCGTAAAGGTCAAGGCTGGAAAACCATACCAGGTGCCCGTGATCTTCGGGCCCTTAGACGGCACTGCATCACATACAGGCATGCTTCTGTATTGGAAATCACAAAATGGGCTCAGGAATATTTCCAGAGAACATTATCTGTGAACACAATTCACCGTGCCATCCGCCGTTGCCAGCTAAAACTCTATAGTTCAAAGAAGAAGCCGTATCTAAACATGATCCAGAAGCGCAGACGTCTTCTCTGGGCCAAGGCTCATTTAAAATGGACTGTGGCAAAGTGGAAAACTGTTCTGTGGTCAGACGAATCAAAATGTGAAGTTCTTTATGGAAATCAGGGACGCCGTGTCATTCGGACTAAAGAGGAGAAGGACGACCCAAGTTGTTGTCAGCGCTCAGTTCAGAAGCCTGCATCTCTGATGGTATGGGGTTGCATTAGTGCGTGTGGCATGGGCAGCTTACACATCTGGAAAGACACCATCAATGCTGAAAGGTATATCCAGGTTCTAGAGCAACATATGCTCCCATCCAGACGACGTCTCTTTCAGGGAACACCTTGCATTTTCCAACATGACAATGCCAAACCACATACTGCATCGATTACAGCATCATGGCTGTGTAGAAGAAGGGTCCGGGTACTGAACTGGCCAGCCTGCAGTCCAGATCTTTCACCCATAGAAAACATTTGGCGCATCATAAAACGGAAGATACGACAAAAAAGACCTAAGACAGTTGAGCAACTAGAATCCTACATTAGACAAGAATGGGTTAACATTCCTATCCCTAAACTTGAGCAACTTGTCTCCTCAGTCCCCAGACGTTTACAGACTGTTGTAAAGAGAAAAGGGGATGTCTCACAGTGGTAAACATGGCCTTGTCCCAACTTTTTTGAGATGTGTTGTTGTCATGAAATTTAAAATCACCTAATTTTTCTCTTTAAATGATACATTTTCTCAGTTTAAACATTTGATATGTCATCTATGTTCTATTCTGAATAAAATATGGAATTTTGAAACTTCCACATCATTGCATTCCGTTTTTATTTACAATTTGTACTTTGTCCCAACTTTTTTGGAATCAGGGTTGTAGCTATAGACAGTTTATACAGTTATAGGGATTTATAGATGCCTCGGCTATTCTCCGTGGATGCCACTTTTAACACTCACCGTCCGATTGCACCAAAATTTGGCATACGTTGTTGAGAATTGCAAGAAAAAAAAGAAAGAACCAGCAACGACATAAGGCCCCATTTGACACATTCTGCTCCTCAATGTAAACAGGTTAGAATAACTACTGTAGCTATGAATAACTATGTAGCTAATAGCTATTAGTCATGATGGATGTAGAAGGTGAAATGAAACCATTTGGCAACCTTGACTTACATTTTACTCGATCCAGAAGCTCGAAATGATTATTAGAGGCTAATTCCTTCCAGAAATTAGCCTTTAACCATCAATAATTTATGCTAGTTCTTTTTTTACCATTAAGCCAACTGACAAGCTAGATAGATTCTCTGAAAAATTAGAAGGAGAACCCAAGCCAAAAAGCTCATTAGCGCCGGCTAGCCGCGCTCCAAAATGCTGATGATGGACTAGCTTTGATGTTAAGGACCACAGAAGCAGAGCTGGAAAAAAAGTACAGAAATTCGTTACTCAAGTAAATGTGCAATTACTCATGTAAATAAATGCACCAGGAGAAGCTGAAGCCGAAGTGTGTATTTTTAACAAATGCACAGAGGAAGATATGTGAAAGAAAAAGAGTCTGCCTTTAGTTAGTTAGTTACTGCTGATAAATTTGTGGCTGATCTGAAATTAGCGGAGGCGAAGAACTATACACAACTTTATCGCTAATCTTTGAAATGTCAGCTTGCATGATAATCACTCTGTGTGTACAAACGAGCTTAAAGCTAGCAGCTAGCCATAATCCAATCTGCTGTGAGAAATACAAAGTGTACAAAGCAGCAGATAGATCACAGTGATGTGTATTAGTTCGTTTTCCATTCACCCTTTTCCAGCGACTTTTAAAGTTATAATTTATTATTAATGATAAAGCCAGTGGCTGCACGGTGGTGTAATGGTTAGCGCTGTCACCTCACAGCAAGAAGGTCCTGGGTTCGAGCCCAGCGGCTGGCGAGGGCCTTTCTGTGTGGAGTTTGCATGTTCTCCCTGGAGGGTTTGCTCTGGTTTCCCCCACAGTCCAAAGACATGCAGGTTAGGTTAATTGGTGGCTCTAAATTGACCGTGAGTGTGAATGGTTGTTTGTCTCAGCCCTGCGATAACCTGGCAACTTGTCCAGGGTGTACTCTGCTATCCCCAGCTGGGATATGCTCCAGCTTGGCTGTAGAACAGGAAAAGTGGCTACAGCTAATGGATGGATAAATCCAGTGGAGACATTGGGGCAAATGCTGGACTCTGAATCCCAGAATGCAGTGCAGCCATATGACAGTGTAGTACAACACCCTGATTCATGGCAAAGAGTTGACTCGGCTTGATTTGGCTAGTTAGTGATCGACAGGATGATGAGTGTGATGGGAAGCGCAGGTGGCCAAGTGGTTAGAGCGCTTGACCGCTAAGCGAACGGTCCCTGGTTCGAGCTTCGGCTCGACGGGGATCTGGGGCTCGCTCCCTGTCCACCCAGCAGTGAATGGGGACCTGGTGGAAACACTGGGGAAGTTAAAGGCGGCGAGGAAAGGAACTGGCCACCCTACCTCACTATGCCAATGGCCCAGGACAAGTGCGCTCTCTAACAGGCACTCCCCCAATGTACGAATCGTATATGGGTCTCCCCTTTTTGAGTGTGATGGAGTAAACGGTGGTATTAGTATGAACGTTGAAGCTGCTCTGTTTGAGCAGACAAGGAGCTGAGAGATAAAGCTCTGCTGCATCACTCTCTTCTGGTAGACATGAAGCAAGGGTTAACGTTCACTTCAAACAACAGAATGGAAAAAAAAAAATTGCAATCTCAAAGTGTGACTTTCTTTCACTGTGGCATGGGTGTTGGATTGAGCCAGATGGACTGGTTGGAGTATTTCAGAAACTGCTGATCTCCTGGGGTTTTCACACACAACAGTCTCTAGAGTTTACACAGAATGGTGCGAAAAACAAACAAAAAAAAACCATTGACTTGAGTGAGCGACAGTTCTGTGGGTGGAAACAAATGCCTTGTTGATGACAGAGGTCAGACGACAATGGCCAGATTGGTTCAAGGCTGGTGCCAGGAAGGAAGGAAGGATCTACGGTAGTAACCTCATATAATTACTCTTTACAACCATGGTGAGCAGAAAAGCATCTCAGCATGCAACAGCAGAAAGAAGAACACATTGGGTTCCAGTCCAGAATCAAGAAAAGTGGCCGGAGATTTGACATCACAAAGCATGGAAACTAATCAACAGGAATACTGTTTTATTACCTCGCCTGCAACGGAGTAAGCAGGGCGAGGTATTGTAATCAGTGCGGTTTGTTTTTTGTTTGTGTGTCTGTCTTTTAACAATCTAGCGTCTAGACGGTTGCACCGATTGACTTCAGATTTTCAGGGTAGGTGGGCAATGATCCATAGATTACCTGATTAAATTTTGGAAGCAATCGGGTCAAGGTGAAGGTCAACCTTTTGGTCAAAATAACATATTTTTTCCATTACAGCTGAAAAACGGTTGCCGATAGACCGATGTTTACTATTATGAGCATATAGGAACTCCCATATGGCCTTTCATTTGGCACCATGGGCTTTGACCTTGAGTGAGGTCAAACTGAAGGTCATGGGTTTTCGTAGGACTATAACCTGACAGCTGATGATTGAGAAATATTACCATTATCAAGATATAGGTATAAAATAAGTGTTGCTGGGCGAGGTTTGTTTTGCCTTGGCAACACTTGTTTCTTATATGCCCATGCCATGTGAGATACCTCTGTTATCACACACACACACACACACACACAGAGATAGCACCAAGAGCTATTATGAGTGTCATGATAGCAATGTGTGTATCACTGAGGATAGGAGAGATTTGAAATGAAATGTCTTTTGAAATGTAGTAAAAAAGTGTTTGAAGGAAAAACTGAAATAATGAAAGGCATTGAAAGAAATACCGCGAGTAATTGTACAGGAGTGACGCTATTACAGTGATGGCCTGTGGTAATGTTTCAATGATCGTCTTTCTTTTCATGGGCTTCTCTGAGCGTTCGAGATTGTCAGTTTTGCTATCAAGTAGTTATAGTTTGGGCCAGAACGGAGCCCATAAATGTCTTCTTCAAGCGAGGCTAACTCTCTATGATGCGACGTTGGCTCTCTCTCCCGCTCGCGCAATGTCTCTCTCGAGCTCTCTATTGTTTTATTTCATCCACAAGGCTGACAGGTCTGAGAGAGAGAGAGAGAGAGAGAGAGGGAGTTGAGAAGAACGTGGTGTGTTTTTGCGAAAGCTGGTGCCCAACTGATTTTTTTTTTTTTTTTAAATTCCCACCTGAGTGAAGAAATCTGCATCTGTCCTCGCGGCCCAATGCTCAGGAGAGCTCCGGTGCTCCTCCACGGCATCTGTTTGAGCGACGGATCTCTCAAACATCGTCGATGTTCCCCGGGGAACGGAGTGACTTTCAGAGAGAAATGAATAGGACTTCAGGAAGCGAGGGACATTCACTCGACCTTTGTTTCTCCTCATTCTGCCACTCGAGCGTGTCAGATGAATGAACAGTTAGAAATGGATGCTAGCGTCCAGGTGTGAGCTTTGATGAAAGAGTTCATTCGTTCCCCCCCCACCTCACCTCACCTAGTGAAGATCCACATCTGAGATTTGTACCATTGTCTTTATACCAGTTCTGTGAATGTGAAACCGTGCCTTCAGGGCATCATAGTTGTTTACTGTTTGCGCTTCTCCGTCTATATTCAAACTTCCATCAACGATATGCAAATCAGTTCGATGATAAATGAGGTCTTCGAAGTAATTTCTCGCCAAATATACCGTACATATTCGCTCACAAGTGCTCACATTATAAACACACATAAGGTACGCTGTGTATCAACAGCGCTATGGTACGGCATGTCTGCTTGGGCAGGAAAAGGAAAACAAAACAAATCAACAAAAAAAAAAAAATTTTCATGAATATTAATGACAAAACCAGTCATATGTGAAAACAAGCTAATCACAAAGCGTTTCCTGAACACCGAGCCATGCTAGCACCACTTTGAGGAACAAAGACAGATAAAGGGAAAAGAAAATGGAAAAAATAAATAGAAAGAAGGGGGAAGATCAGAGAGAAGTCACAGAGAGTGGAAAAAGGGGAAAAAAAGGGAAAAAACGCCGTCGAGGTTATTTTCATGGCTCCCCAAGTTGAACGGCATCAAACGGAGAAGGATCCAGGGTGTCACTCACAGCTCTCGGTGGGAATCAGTCACGGAGTGAGGAGATTACGGGGAAAATATCTTCTGGAGATGAACTTCACCGAGGGAAGAAATCCAGCCACGAGGGAGTCGGATTTACTCATCCTGTCCCCCGATGCACCATCAGAAGCGAGGAGTGTCAAACTCGGTTTTTCTTTTCGTTTCTGCTTTCACCTGCACAACATATGTGTAAGGCAGAAGATACTGAACTTTCATAGCAAGGTTACAAATAATAATAATTAAAAAAAAAGATATTATAGTTTATGCATTACAGTTATGAGTTTTGGTTATCGGTGTAAACTCTTTGCGTCTGAAGACATACAGTTCCAGTTTTACGTCGAACACTGGAGATTCCTTCCATCTCCTTCCAGAAATATCATCACCATATCAACAATTACATACATCTGGAAACATGTTCATATTGAGCATCCGACGTACAAGCCATTAAGAAACGATCGCGTATTAAAACGAGTGTACAACTTCTGACCAATCAGAACGCTCCTTTCAGGGTTGGCTAATTGGACTATGGCGACAAATACATTTTACCACTTTACAAATTACTCATGATATCTAAACTTGTTTTAATAATAAAAATTAAATGATTACTTAACAAAGATAGTTGTTTATTTATTTATGTATTTGGAAGGACTTTCGTCTGAATACTAAACAGTGCCTTAGTTTTGACAGCCCTCAGGTGATGACCTCGACAGCGTCAAGCATCTGATGAAAAGAGAAGTGCTACCAGCATTGCCTGGTCAATTATGTTCCATAGCAAAATAGCATATCCCCTTTTCACAAATAAATAGTAAAACATGGGTTTTCTGCTAATCCTCATTCAAAAAAATGAGATAAATTAAGTGTTGCCATATGGCAACACCATGCAGTAGATAGTTAAAAGTTCTACTTGGAAATATTTTTTGATTAGGAACTCTTGGAAGAAGAGGTTTCTAAAAGTTTTGGGTTTTTTTTTCCTCCTGCCTATCAGAAAAACAAGATAATTAAGTGTTGCCACATGGCAACACCATGCACTAGAGGGTTAAGGGTTCTACTTGGAAACATTTTGTAACCAGAAACCCCTGGAAGAAGAGGTTTCTAAGAGTGTAGGTTTTCTGGTCTGCCTATCAGAAAAAAAGAGATAAATTAAGTGTTGACATATGGTAACACCATGCAGTAGAGAGTTAAGAGTTCTACTTGGAAACATTTTCTGATCGGGAACCCCTGGAAGATGAGGTTTCTAAGAATGTAGGATTCCTGGTACTGCCTGTCAGGGAAAAAAAAGAGATAAATTCAATGTTGACATATGGCAGCACCATGCAGTAGAGAGTTAAGAGTTCTACTTGCAAACATTTCCTGATCAGGAACCCATGGAAGAAGAGGTTTCTAAGAGCGTAGGTTTCCTGGTACTGCCTATCAGAAAAATGAGATAAATTAAGTGTTGCCAAATGGCAACACCATGCAATAGAGAGTTAAGAGTTCTTCTTGGAAATATTTCCTGATCGGGAACCTGTGGAAGAAGAGGTTTCTAAGAGTTTAGGTTTTCTGGCACTGCCTATCAGAAAAAAAGAGATCTATTAAGCATTGCCATGTGGCAACACCATGCAGTAGAGGGTTAAGGGTTCTATTTGGACATATTTCCTGATCAGGAACCTGTGGAAGAAGAGGTTTCTAAGGCCATGTACATACGTAGCCGGGTATTTTTAAAACCGAACATTTTCCCCCCCTCCGTTTAAGGCCCGGTCCCACTGGCCGATGGACACAAAACGTATGCAAAAAGGACACAGCGGACGAGCAAAATTTCGGGGGTGGCTCTATCCGTTTTCATCCGCTCCAGAAATGGACAAAATTGGCGAAAATTTGCGAAAACAGAACGGAAAAGAACGGACGTGGGTAGTATATAGCGGGGATGTTAAACGCATGTTCATAGGAAGCCTAGCGGATGAAAGCGGATGGAAGTGGATGACAGCTCCGAAGGGGTTACCGGTGATAACTGAGAAGCGGACGCATAGCCGAAAGAGCGGATGCATAGCGGATGAAGGGGATGCATCACGTACGCCTAACGGAAACAAAGGGGATGTTGCGCGGATGTATATTGGATGCAGACCGTTCACTGCGCATGCGGGGGGTATGAATTGCGTCTGCTCCGCGGATATAAAGGGATGCAGCACGCACGCCGTCAGCATAAAGCGGAAAGACGTGCTGGCGGCTATATCGAAACATCTCTACTACATCTCGTTTTTGAAGAAGGCTACATTGATACATCTCTACTACATCTTGTATCAACACCATGGCTGTTCGACTCGTACTGAGATCCAGATGATTTTCTCCCCCCTTTTATACAAAATATCGATTGTCCGCTAGGTGTCCTTCTACATACTCTAGACATACTCCAGACATCCTAAATATACGAGATACATCCCAGATATAAACGCTTTGTCCGTTTTGAATACTTTATATACGAGATGCATACGCTTACATCCTTTCTATTTCCGTGCTACTAACGATGAATAGACGTTTCATGTACCTTATCTTTCCTCCCTCTTTCCGTTTTCAGCTGCAGCGGATGTGAGTTGCGAGGATGCCCAGAGGATGCAGAGAGGATACAGCAGACGTTTAACAGATGATAACGGACATAGAACGTTTGTTGCTCGTATATGTCGCGGATTTACATCGTACACGGCGGAAAGTTCATCCGTTCTAAAAGTTTTGTGCAGCTCAAAACTTTTTGCGCGGATGAAATCACAGTGGACGGATGCTCGATGGATAGAGCGTATGAAGCACGTATGCAATGAGTACACAACGGATGCATAGCGTTTTCCAACGGATGGCAAAGATTTTTTTACGTTTTACATCCTCTTTGCATCCGTAAGTGCAGTGGGACCGGGCCTTTATGAAAATGTTTTATCCACACCACCTCGTCTTCGAGAAAGATCCCTTCCACACATAACCGAACATCTGCATTTTCAATCACATTCATAAGCATTCTAAACCTGTAGATGGCATTATTTCCCCAAATCCTACCCCCTAATCACATCAGAATAGCCCTCTGTTGGCGTCACTTCCGCCTAAACATAAAACATGGCGCCAAGCTCGTTCGTCTGGACAGACTCGGAGACAGAATTGCTTCTAAACACAATTTTGGAGTATAAACTTCAAAAGATGCAAGAAAACGTTGATTGGGAATCTTGTCAAAGCAAATATGTGGACATATTGACCCTGTTTTTGGAGCAGTAGCTGGGCTTCTAAAATTAAACATGTAAATAGCACCTGCACAATAATTAATGCTTTCAAGGCACTACTCCGATCTATTACTCTATGCTTAATCTGGCTTCTGCAGTAAACAAAGGTCGCACGTTTGACGTCAGGGCAGATTTGTTGTCATTTTTTTTGGCGCAGATTGTGACGTTCTAAAACGCAAAACTCCGGTTATCTCTGTCTACACGAAAAGGCATACACGGAGTTTTCAAAAATCTTCACTTTGCCCGGAGTTTTTTTTAAATATTCGTTTTTGATGTGTTTTCATGTGGATGACAGGCCAAAACGTAGAAAAATATCTTCGATTTAGCAGATACCCGGCTACGTGTGGACGGGGTCTAAGAGTTTAGGTTTTCTGGTACTGCCTATCAGAAAAAAAGAGAGAGAGATATTAAGCGTTGCCATGTGGCAACACCATTCAGTAGAGGGTTAAGGGTTCTTTTTGGACATATTTCCTGATCGGGAAGCTGTGGAAGAAGAGGTTTGTAAGAATGTAGGTTTTCTGGTACGGCCTCTTAGAAAAAGTTAATATATTAAGTGTTGTCATATGGCAACATCATGCAGTAGAGGGTTAACGGTTCTACTTTGATACATTTTCTGACCGAGAACCCCTGGAAGATGAGGTTTCTAATGCCGCTTTTCCACTACAAACGCGGCTGAGCCGTGCCGTGCTGAGTCGGGCTGAGTCGAGCTGAGCGGGGCTGTTGGAGTTGCATTTCGACTACAACCGCGCTGAACCGTGCTGGCTGGAAGTGGGTGGACACATTGGGTGGAGTTAGCGAAAGTGGGTGGACGTCAGGTGATGTCGTTAAGCAGCGCAAACAGTGACATCAGTGAGCTTTTAAGTGGTAGTCTCACGACCCGAATAGTAAACAATAAACATGGAGGACATGGAGTCGTTAGTGTTGCTGGTCTTGGTTCTGTGGCTTGTTGTCACCGACAATGCGAACAGATACTGGCAAGAGCGTATAGATGAGGCGAGGCGCATAAGGCTTCAGAAATTCTCGTAATTCGTAATTATTCTTCTTCCGGGTTTGCGGTGTTTACAGATCCCAGCGTGCTCGCGGGGCGTGTGTGGGCATGTGAGGACACTCCTCCTCACCAATCAGTGCACAGGGGAGTGTCTGCTCACGCCCCCAGCCTCACTCGGCTCGGTTTGGCTCGCTTCAGCCCCACTCCAAAAGGGTGCGAGTTTTAGGGGCTAAGCAGGGCTGAAGCGAGCTGAGTCGTGCTGTTTTTTGGTAGTCGAAACGCGAGCCGTGTCGGGCTGAAGTGAGCTGAAGCGAGCTGAAAAAGGGTAGTGGAAAAGGGCCATAAGAGTTCAGGTTGTCTGGCACTGCCTATTAGAAAAAAAGAGATAAATTAAGTGTTGCCTTATGGCAACACCATGAAGTAGAGGGTTATGGGTTCTACTTGGATACATTTCTTTGAAAGGGAACCCCTGGAATAAGATAAATTTTCCACATTTTCACATATTACTATAAATGTGTGTGCGCGCGCGCATCTGTGTGTTAAAATGTACAGTATTTTCCCAGCCATCTACTTCCTGTGCCACCACACACTCACTGTAGAGAAAGCGATATCTCCTCATCCTGTGTCCATTATGACTAATGGGTTAAGTTGTCAGGAGGTTTTTTTTTTTTCCTCGCTGTGATTGTGTAGGTGGATGTACCGTATACACTAATTATTCATCCAACTACAGGTGAAGAGATTTGTGTATGTTTGCAGAGAACACAGGAGGAAGTGTGTAAAGAGTGTAACATTGTTGTTTGACATGTCTCCCTCGAGCTCAGCTGTCGGCACACCTCCAAATCTCAGTCTGTCATCGTCAGGGGAATACATCAAGGCATGGCAAGCTGGTTTTTACTTTCCTTTGGTTTTTTTTTTTTGTTCCAGAAAGGAAAGAATGGTGAAGTAAGAAAATGAAAATGTGGAGAAAGTGCTGACCTCACAGCTGTGTGTACTTGGCTGGGTTTCAGCAGTCAATAGTTTTGTTTTTTTTACCAGTGAATAGTTTCCTGATGAATCCAGGTGAACCTTTAATCTCAGTTAGTTTGATGAAACCATCGACTGGATAAAAAATGGACGGTGCCCCTGTACACTCGTGCATGCCTCCGTTCTGTGGAAATGAATCCAAAACACCTCTGCAGTGAGAGCATCACAAGAGCTGAAATAGTGTCAGCTGGAGATACTTCATTAATACAGATGTGTCTGATAAAGACATTTATACTGTGGTTTCAGGATGAGCAGCTGGTTTAGACCGTAGTCGCAATGCACAGTGAGTTAAAAACGTATTTCACTGGACACCTACTTTACACAGTACTGTACACCGATAACAGTAAAACCACTGGCATGTGAAGAAGTGATGATCTCATTACAGTGGCACCGGTCAAGGGGTGCAATATATCAGGCAGCAAGAGAGAGAGAACAGTCAGTTCTTGAAGTTGATGTGTTGGAAGCAGGAAAAATGGGCAAGCATACGGATCTGAGCGACTGACAAATTGTGATAGTAAGATGACTGGGTCTGACTGAGCTTCTCCAAAATGGCACATCTTGTGCGGTGTTCCCAGTATGCAGTGGTTAGTACCTACCAAAAGTGGTCCAAGGATCCAAAGGACAACCGGTGAACCGGCGACAGGGTCATGGGTGTCGAAGGCTCATTGATTCGTATGGGGCATGAAGGCTAGTCCATATGGTCCAATATAGAAGAACAGCAGAGCTACTGTATCACAAACTGCTGAAGCTTTTCATGCTGGCTAAAACAGAAAGTTGTCAGCATTCACTTTTTCAGATTTTGCACAAATGTTGATAGCTGGCTGGCTGGATGTCATTAATACTGAAATGATTTAAAATAAGCCATCAAATTAATTTTTATTCTTATAATGACAGACAGACAGACAGACAGACAGACAGACAGATAGGCAGAAAATAGATAGATAGATAGATAGATAGATAGATAGATAGATAGATAGATAGATAGATAGATAGATAGATAGATAGATAGATAGAAAAGCAGACAGATATAGATAGACAGAAAAATAGATAGATAGATAGATAGATAGATAGATAGATAGATAGATAGATAGATAGATAGATAGATAAGCAGACAGATATAGATAGACAGAAAAATAGATAGATAGATAGATAGATAGATAGATAGATAGATAGATAGATAGATAGATAGATAGATAGATAGATAGAAAAACAGAGATAGATAGATAGATAGATAGATAGATAGATAGATAGATAGATAGATAGATAGATAGATAGATAGATAGATAGATAGGCAGAAAATCAGATAGATAGATAGATAGATAGATAGATAGATAGATAGATAGATAGATAGATAGATAGATAGATAGATAGATAAGCAAACAGACAGACAGATGGACTAACATAGATAGATAGATAGATAGATAGATAGATAGATAGATAGATAGATAGATAGATAGATAGATAGAAAGGCAGACAAACATTCATAGACAGACAGACAGGCAGAAAATTAGATAGATAGATAGATAGATAGATAGATAGATAGATAGATAGATAGATAGATAGAAAAGCAAACAGACAGACGGATGGACTAACACACAGATAGATAGATAGATAGATAGATAGATAGATAGATAGATAGATAGATAGATAGATAGATAGAAAAGCAGACAGACATGCAGACAAACTTTCATAGATAGACAAAGACCGGCAGAAAATAAGATAGATTGATCGATAGATAGAAAAGCAGATAGACAGACAGAAAGAAAGACAGGCAGAAAATCAGGCAGAGAGACAGACAGACAGACAGATAGATAGATAGATAGATAGATAGATAGATAGATAGATAGATAGATAGATAGAAAGGCAGACAAACATTCATAGACAGACAGACAGGCAGAAAATTAGATAGATAGATAGATAGATAGATAGATAGATAGATAGATAGATAGATAGATAGATAGATAGATAGATAGATAGATAGAAAAGCAGACAGACATGCAGACAAACTTTCATAGATAGACAAAGACCGGCAGAAAATAAGATAGATTGATCGATAGATAGAAAAGCAGATAGACAGACAGAAAGAAAGACAGGCAGAAAATCAGGCAGAGAGATAGACAGACAGACAGACAGATAGATAGATAGATAGATAGATCCCACTAATTTCCTGTGGAGGTGTGGCACAGTTCCTCTGTCCTGGAGGATTCTGGGATGTTTCCTGTTACCCTGTGACCCTGCAGGTGTGAGTGGTCATGTGACCTCCACCACTTCATTTCTGACCTGGAAAACCAAGCCGCCGTTTAAAAACGTGTAACTGAGTGAAGCGAGTTTTGAAACAATTTGTTAATTAGACATTATTAATCTGTGAGTATAAATCTCCGTTATGAATCATTAGGAAACCAGTGGGGCAGAAGGAGAAGATTTAAACACACGAGCACACTCTCAGACCTGCAAACTACACCAGCAGAGAGAGAGAGAGAGATTCAGTCTGTCTGTCTGGCAGTAAAGACCTCCATCATGGCTCGTGTTTAATTCTCCGTCTCCCCACAGATGAAGCAGAGCTCCACAGCCCAGCCTTTAAATGGTGCTATTAATACAAGTTAAACTTTTAACGCCTATTTTTTAACACTTTTTTTTTACTTGGTTAATGCAAATGGATTCATGAGCCTCAGAGGTCTTGTTCCATAAAAAGATCGGGGAGTAAATTATTGATGCTCCACCACTTCGTTTAATCCACGAACACTCGCTCGGAGGAAAGAATTCGCCCAGAGGTCCATTATTACACAGAAACCGTGAACATTAACCACAAGAAAGTTCAATCTTTACGGCTGTTTCCAGTTCAGCTCGCCTCAACACAGCTTCACTGGTGTGCGCCTGGACACAATTAGAGAAATATATATTTCAGAAGTTAGAAGGAATTTTATTCACAGCTCAACATTCTGTTAAAGGAAAAAAATGAACTCGTGAAATAAACTGAAGTGATTTCAACTCAGACGTCATTTGTTATTTTTACGAGTAATTCGGTTCGTTTTCTTTCCTTCAGCACAAGGCTTTCGGCCTCGGCTGTGTGAGCAGGAACTCCGGTCCTGACAGATTCAACCTCACTAAACTTCATTCATTCAAACTTAATTCACGTCTAAAATTCAGCGAGAGCAAGACAATTTTAAAAAGTAAAACCTGTTCTTATTTTGCAGATTTTAATTAACTTTATCAATAAATTGATGCTTTTTTTTTTTACTTTTGTATCTTTTTTTAATATAGAAATAAATTACATTTTCTCTTATTACCTGCAGGTTTTTTTTTTTTTTGGGGGGGGGGGGGGGGGGGGGTTGTTTTTTTCCCTCACCTGATCCGTTTCATGTTTGGCATTAAGGCGTGTTTGCAGAATAAATCTGACTTTATTAAAAAGTGAACAGTCAGAAAGCTGCTGGAACTGAATCTCTGTTCATGTTGTTCTTTTCGTTTTTGTTTTTTTTTAATAAAACATGATATCTTTGAAAAATAACGAGAAATAAAAAATAAAGGTCATCCAGAACTTTTTGCTTTCATTTTCAAGTAAATAAAACAATAAAGAATCAAATTTAAGGGGGGTAAAAAAAAAAAAAGAACAAAGCCTTCAAGAGGAATAAATGAGGCAAAGAAATGAATAAGCAAATCTGTGTAAACAAACAAACAGACAAACAAATCAATAACTGTCTTTTGGACACCCTGTAGTTATCATCTCAAAGAAGTAAACAAACAAATTCATTTTGTTTTAAACAAACATGCAAATAAATAAACAAATGGTTGTATAAACAAACAGACATAAATAAATTCATGTTTGGGACACCTTATAGTTATTATCTAGATAATGTAAATAAGCAAATACTTGCGTAAACAAACTCAAATCAGTCTGAGTTTGGGACACCTTATACGTAGTTATCATCGAAATAAACAAATGTATTTTGTTTAACAAACATTTAAATAAATAAACAAATGATTGGATAAACAAGCACATCAATGAACAAACAAATATCTGTTTCAGACACCTTTGAATTATCATCCAAATAAACTAAATAAACAAATGTTTTGTTTTTAACAAAAGTTAATATATCAAATACTTGTATAAACAACCAAACATAAATGTGTCTTTAGGACACCATACAGTTAGTTTTCAACAAACATGTACATAAATAAACAAATGACTGTAGAAATAAATGAATAAACAAATATGTCTGTTTACGACACCTTAGAATTTTCATCGAAATAAATTAAACAAAACAAGTGCATTTTGTTTTAAACATGCAAATAAATAAACAAATGCTTGTACAAATAAGTAAGTGAGGGTTGTCATTTGTGTTCATAACAACATAACTGAATATATTTATTTAGTTTCAACCACACAAAAGAAAGACATACTTGAACAAACAAAAAGCAAACACAAACGAGATTCCAGGGTTATGTTTCGTGTTCAAAACCTCAAACAATAAGAAATGATTAAAAAAAAGTTCATTTAATTTCTCATCTCATTATCTCTAGCCGTTTTATCCTGTTTTTAAAACAATTCCCATACAGTTTTAGTCCTTTAGTCCTGGAGCATTGGGTTGGATTTACTGGTATAGTAATCAACTGGTTAAAATCTTACCTACAGCAAAGATTTTTTTTATGTGGCCATTGGAGGCCACAGTTCATCACCCGTGTCCTTGAACTGTGGGGTTCCCCAGGGCTCAATCCTGGGACCATTACTATTCAACCTTTATATGCTCCCACTTGGACAAATTATTAAGAATAACTCAATAAACTTCCATAGCTATGCAGATGACACTCAGCTTTACTTAGCTATGTCACCTAATGACTATGCCCCTCTTGAGTCTCTTCATAGATGCATTGACCAAATTAACAAATGGATGTCTCACAATTTTCTTCAGCTGAACGCAGATAAAACTGAAGTAATTATATTTGGCAAAAAGGAGGAAAGGCTTAGGATTGCCACTGTTCTTGAAACTAAGGGGCTTAAAGCAAAGGATACTGCCAAAAACCTTGGTGTCCTTATTGACAGTGAACTTAACTTCAATAGTCATATGAAAGTGGTAAAAAAGTCTGCATTCTATCACCTAAAAAACATTTCTAAACTCAGGGGTCTCATGTCAAAGCATGATCTAGAAAAACTTATTCATGCTTTCATCTCCAGTAGGGTTGATTACTGCAATAGCCTTTTCACAGGTCTTCCAAAAAAGACCATTAAAGAGCTTCAACTAATCCAAAATGCAGCAGCAAGGGTTCTTACAAGAACAAAAAGGGTAGTCCATATCACTCCAATCCTAAGGTCTCTGCACTGGCTCGCAGTGAGCTATAGAATTGACTTTAAGGCATTACTTCTTCTATTTAAAACATTAAATGGGATGGGACCCAGCTACCTACTGGATATGTTTCAATTATATGCACCAACTAGGTCTCTAAGATCACAGGAGAAAAACTTGCTAGTAATACCAGCTGTCAAAACGAAGTGTGGTGAAGCAGCCTTTAGTTGCTATGCTGCTAAGCTTTGGAACCAACTTCCAGATGAGATCAAAAATGCTCCTACTGTTGTTAGTTTTAAATCCAGGCTCAAGACAAAGCTGTTTTCAGATGCTTTCACTTGATTCATTTTTACCTAAAGTGTACAGTAATTAATTTCCTTTAACATCTCATCTCATTATCTGTAGCCACTTTATCCTGTTCTACAGGGTCGCAGGCAAGCTGGAGCCCATCCCAGCTGACTACGGGTAAAAAGCAGGGTACACCCTGGACAAGTCGCCAGGTCATCACAGGGCTGACACATAGACACAGACAACCATTCACACCTACGGTCAATTTAGAGTCACCAGTTAACCTAACCTGCATGTCTTTGCACTGTGGGGGAAACCGGAGCACCCGGAGGAAACCCACGCGGACACGGGGAGAACATGCAAACTCCGCACAGAAAGGCCCTCGCCGGCCACGGGGCTCGAACCCGGACCTTCTTGCTGTGAGGCGACAGCGCTAACAACTACACCACCGTGCCGCCCCCTTCCTTTAACATAATTTCTTTTAATTTTGATTTTAATGATTTTACTTTAATTCTTTATTTTAATTTCTTTTTAATTTTGGATTTTAATGATTTCTCTTTTACTTTAATTCTTCGTTACTGTTCTTATGCTTTTATTTTTTGTGAAGCACATTGAATTGCCTGTGTGTATGAAATGCGCTATACAAATAAACTTGCCTTGCCTTATCACAAAATGGAAACAAAAACAACTTATTGTGAAAGTGAAAACAAAAACAACCACCTTTCCATCCTTCTTGAGACTTAATAAAATACTGCACCTGAAGACGATGAATTTCACACAAATCTTCCCTAATCACACCGAGTCAAGTGTAAGTTTCAAGTTTTAAGTTTATTGTCGTGCATTTAAAAAGTCTAGTGTACAATTAAATGCAATGAGATACACTTTGGCCTGGCTCTGTCAGCCCATAAAATCTGTAAAATAAGTCATACAATTCATATGACAGCCTGAGGGGGGGGGAAATAATAATAATAAATAAAATAATAAAATCTAAAACCCATAGCTGCATGTAACAAAAACAAAGCCATTTGTAAACGCCTCCATAAAACAATCCACCTCAACTATGATCATTTAAGTGCCACTGTTCAGTAGTCTGACCGCCTGAGGGTAAAAACTGTCTCTGAGGCAGGAGGTCCGAGCTCTGATACACATATCGCTGTGCCGCTGTGTTCGAGCCTGGCACAATTAGGAGAAACGACAGAAACCGGAAATACACAATGGCTCATAACACAATCTACTGGAGAGGAGGAAAGATAAGAACTGGGTGAGCAGGGCTTTAGTTAGCCGGCGTGTTCCAGCGTGATCATCCGGCCTTGTGCTTTAGTTGCCTGGAAACTCTCCAGTTAAAACAACACACTCGAATACAGACACAGCAAGTATCAATCGCCACCAAAGTGTAGATAAATACATCCTTTCACCTTGGGAATGGATAACAGCTGGTTGTTTGAACAGTCAGAAACTCGAGCAAGCTAGAAAGCAAAACAAGTGATGAGATGTTATGTTTGTTAATAACATCAGACATGTGCGAAAATCTCACTGATCAGAGGAGGTGATATTGTTTGAGGTGTTTCTGGAACAGCTCCAAATTGCAGCTTGATATTAATGCACTCGGTGGAATGTGTTATCGTTTCTATAGTAACTGCTCTTTCACAGCGAATAGTTCGGAAGATGATCTGCTTTATCTAAACCCAGGAATAAACTATTTAAAAAAAAAAATCTGTTGATATTTAACAAATAAAAACAACCATTGGTATGGTGAAGCTTTCTGTTAAAAGACTTTGATATGGAAGGAGTCTCCAGTGTCAGCGCTTTCTAACAGTCAGTACGTTGTTTTCAAGAGAGAGGTGTTTACACGTTGTGGATTCTCAGTAACATGACAAGATGCGTTGCATTTGTTTGTTTGTTTGATTGTTTGATTGATTGATTAACTTCAAGAGAGAGAAAAAAATAAGACTGGTGATGGAACAACTGTTTATAGCTGCTATAATGTAAGTCACTTCCTGGTCTCACATTATTACATTGAATACTCGATTCTGATTGGTTACTTTACGGCATTCTACGATCTGATATTTCTGAATGTTAGACCACTGCTATGAATAACAGACTGTTGCTATGGAGACAGACTCAGTATGTACTAACGATGGTTAAGAAACTGCTACCCGACTGTAACTGTAGTAGGTTCTATGAGTACATGAGCAAGTAGTAAGGACATGACTCAGATGTCATCTCACCTGTCCTTTGTCCCCAGGGATGGGTCCAGCCCAAGGATCTGACAGATGCACATTTGCAGAAATATTTTCACTAATTTTACCAGGTCGCTATGGGGTTTCACAGCAACATAGAGCAACGCTCAACCCTTTCCGAAGAGAGCAGCCACGGCCCACGATGACCAAGGCTTGGCGCGTTATTTGCCCTCGAACCCCCCATGCGAGCGCGACTCACCAAAATCTTTAATATGAGCCTTGGCTCCAGCTGATTGTGCATGTGGGGATTTAAAGATTCATAACTCAGCCACTGAAAGTCCTTGCCCCGCCAAAATTTACATGCACCTCCTTCTCCCCGAGACCTTTCAAAACAGCTCAAGCTTGGCCCACTACGACCATGGCTCGGCCCATTATTCGTGGCATATTTCAACCTCTTTCTGAAGCATTTTACTGGTTTGATGTAGATTCTGTCTCAGGTCGCGCTATACAAAGCATCATGAGAACACAGGTAATTAGGTCAGGTAAGCATCACCGCTTACCGCAGGTGGTCGGATCCTGAACCGTTGAGCATGGCTATAGCCCATGTAGCCAGTTAGTGGTAAAGCAAACAAACAGCCCAAGACCGATGCCAAGTGGTGCACATATATTTCTGATCGATGCACATGTGTCGGTCTGGATCGGTCCCTGGTCCCGGATGTTCATACATGACGTATACCCACATACGCATGTGAAATTTATATATAAAAAATCTGGGCAGCACGGTGGTGTAGTGGTTAGCGCTGTCGCCTCACAGCAAGAAGGTCCAGGTTCGAGCCCCGTGGCCGGCAAGGGCCTTTCTGTGCGGAGTTTGCACGTTCTCCCCGTGTCTGCGTGGGTTTCCCCCACAGTCCAAAGACTTGCAGATTAGGTTAACTGGTGACTCTAAATTGACCGTGAATGGTTGTGTCTATGTGTCAGCCCTGTGATGACCTAGCGACTTGTCCAGGGTGTACCCCGCCTTTCGCCTGTAGTCAGCTGGGATAGGCTCCAGCTTGCCTGCGACCCTGTTGAACAGGATAAAGCAGCTAGAGATAATGAGATGAGATAAGATGAGATGGTTGTCTGTGTCTATGTGCCAGCCCTGTGATGACCTGGCGACTTGTCCAGGGTGTACCCTGCCTTTCGCCTGTACAGTAGTCAGCTGGGATAGGCTCCAGCTTGCCTGCGACCCTGTTGAACAGGATAAAGTGGCTAGAGATAATGAGATGAGATTTATTATCCCCTGCTGGCCAAAAGACCCGAAGTGGGATTGTGTCTGTCCGTCCATCCATCCCGGGAAGGGTACTCACCTTCTGAAATCAACTCCTCTCACAATTATTAGAGGAATTTCATTAAACTTGTCAGGATTCTTTGGTATTGTTAGGGGTGGTGGGTGGTGAGATTAGGATCCAGAAGCAGAACACACAGGCAGTAATCCAATAAATAATGAGATTTAATCCAGGGAAAGGGCGTGGCAAAAAAAGGTAAACAAACAAATGGCAAAAATAGTCCAGGTAAAAAGAGACAAAAAACTTGACAAAAACACGAGACAGACAAGGACAAAACGCTACCGCAAAAAAAAAAAAAAACCTAAGTGCAAAAACCATGAACTAGAAAAACAGCTTGAACAAAAACCATGAACCACAATAAAGGCACAGAAACGGCTAGAATAGCAAAATGAGACATTTTGGCAAAGTCAGGGTCTGAGAATGGCTTATTTATACACAGCAGAGAGAACCAGGATGTGAAATGCAGACTAGATGGAATTCCCATCCCGGATCCAGATTGGCACTGACCTGGGAGATAAGTAATCTCCGGAGTGGAAGTCCAGGGCGGAGCATGACAGGTATATGTTGGTAATATGCATATTGCAATTTTGTTCAATTCAGTTGCATTTTACCAGAGTTATGGCTCTTGATTACCAAACTTATCTTCTTCTTCTCCTTCTTCTTCTTATTATTATTGTTAATGTCCCTGACGCATCATATTAATTTATTATTAATATTATTATTAATTTCTCCTCCATTGCACTTGGTAACGGTTTGACCAGAAGCAAAATTTCCAGACGAACCGGAACACTTCGAATTTCCGATTGGTTGCCATCGAACCACATCACAGCTCATTACAATAAAGTTGCCTGGACTTCAGCTTTATTCTGAGGCTCCACCACCCAAGACGCCGCCAACGATCTCACCTCAGAGACACACTGGCTTTCAAAGGAAATGAATGACTTTTGTTTGATTTGACACTCTCACCATGTTTGTCGGGTTACATGGAGTGTTGGCCATCCAAGTTCCCATGAATGAGCTGTTGCTATAGAAACCATAACATATTAGAACGAGTGCATTGAAATATAAACCTATATAGATCTTACACATTACCATGAGGTTATACAAATAGAATGAACACCTTGTGACAGTCTGGTTTGAGAATTTAACTGCCCTGTGGTATTCATAACATTAATTTCAGCAGGGAAAAAGTCCATTATCGTGTGTTTCTCAGGCTGGAGGAGTTGAAATCTGACTCTATAGTAAGTGTTAATATATCCAGGATGTGCACCATAATCCTTTGTATTATGATCTGGCTTTCGTGTAAAGTTTTGTGTAACTTTATTATGGAAGTTTTTAACGATATGTATAGTATAATAGTACGGGAGCAGTGCAGTGAGTGACACATTGAGGTCATGTTTACGATAAAGTAAAGGCTTTACTGCAGGCCAGCGCTTTTCCGCATAAAGAGCGATGCAGATTTCAGTTTTGACTTCAGCACTTTTCGAGTTTATGACATCTGAGGGTGTGGGGAGGGGGGAGGGAGAGGTGGAGAGGAGGAAGGAGATCACTATTCAAGGCAACATTTGTCAGAATAATGGGCTCCGTTTCAGCATGGAGGAGAATAATTAAAGTTCCGTTTCTAGAGATGATGGGGAGAAACTTCACACATATACGTACACACACACATACACACATCCCACTGTGTTCTTCTGATGATGTTTCATTAAAACGCAATGCCCCATCGGGCAAGTGTTTCCCCGGAAAGCCTCTCTTCCGAGCCTGAAGCATTAAAAATGCAAACCCACACATTTTCAGAAATCAGTGTTTTTAAAGGTAAACAAAGTCACTTTAAAGTCACACACTCACTGCCCTTTGGTTCAGCTCCATACGCTCCGTATGACCAAAACATGTGTGAATTCTCATAAGTGAGAGTGATTTTATATGAATGAAGTTGTACTTCAAGCTACAAGTGCTAACTCCGCCCCTTACGAAAACCTTACACTAATGTAAATATGTTACTTTATTGTTAAGAAAAAATCTAAAGGTGAGAACCAGATCATACCCTGCATCAGGTTTATAAGGGTTATATCAGAGAGTACACTGATCAGCCATAATATGATGAAGGGTGGGATGTTTTAGGCAGCAAGCGAACAGTCAGTTCTTGAAGTTGATGTGTTGGAAGCAGGAAAAATGGGCAAATGACACCTTTCTGTTTTAGTCAGCATTAACTTTTTTCAGCAGTTTGTGCTACAGGGGCTCTTCTGTTCTTTGGGATTGGACCATATGTTCTAGCTTTTGTGCCCCATGCGAATCAGTGAGCCTTCGACACCCATGACCCTGTCGCCGGTTCACCGTTTGCCCTTTGGATCCTTGGACCACTTTTGGTAGGTACTAATCACTGCATACTGGGAACACCCCACAAGATGTGCCATTTTGGAGATGCTCAGACCCAGTCATCTCGCCATCACAATTTGGCCCTTGTCAAAGCCGCTCACTTACGTTTTCCCATTTTCCTGCTTCCAACACATCAACTTCAAGAACTGACTGTTCTCTTTCTTGCTGCCTAATATATCCCACCCCTTGACAGGTGCCATTGTAATGAAATACAGTAGCATGCAAAAGTTTAGGCACCCTTACTGAAAATGTCTGTTACTGTGAATAGTTAAGTGAGCAGAAGATGAACTGATCACCAAAAGGCATAAAGGTAATTAGCTTATTGAGCTGTGGCTTATTCAAATTCTTCATTAGGAAAGGTCAGATGATGCAGATTTCAAAGCTGTATAAATTCTCTGACTCCTCAAACTTGTCCCTAAAATCAACAACCATGGGCTCCTCTAAGCAACTCCCTCGCATTCTGAATAATAAAATAATTGATGCTTACAAAGCAGGAGAAGGCTACAAGAATGTAGCAAAGTGTTTTCAGGTAGCTGTTTCCTCAGATTGTAATGTTATTAAGAAATGGCAGTTAACAGAAACAGTGGAGATCAAGGTGAGGTCTGGAAGATGAAGAAAACTTTCTGAAAGAACTGCTCGTTGGATTGCTAGACAGGCAAATAAAAACCCCTGTTTGACTGCAAAAGACCTTCAGAAAGATTTAGCAGACCCTGGAGTGGTGGTGCACTGTTCTACTATGCAGTGACACCTGAACAAATATGACCTTCATGGGAGAGTCATCAGAAGAAAACCTTTCCTGCATCCTAGCCACAAAATTCAGCATCTGAAGTTTGCAAATGAACATCTAAATAAGCCTGATGCATTTTGGAAACAAGTCCTGTGGACTGATGAAATCAAAATAGAACTTTTTGGCCACAATGTGCAAAGGTATGTTTGGAGAAAAAAGGGTGCCAAATTCCAGGAAAAGAACACCTCTCCAACTCTGAAGCATGGGTGTGGATCGAACATGCTTTGGGGTTGTGTTGCAGCCAGTGACACAGGGCACATTTCATTGGTCGAGGGAAGCATGGATTCGAATAAATACCAGCAGATTCTGGAAGCAAACATCACACCATCTCTAAAAAAGTTGAAGTTAAAAAGAGGATGGGTCTTACAATCAGACGATGATCCAAAACACACCTCAAAATCTACAATGGAATACCTCAAGAGGCACAAGCTGAAGGTTTTGCCCTGGCCCTCACAGTCCCCTGACCTAAACATCATTGGAAATCTGTGGATAGATCTCAAAAAAGCAGTGCATGCAAGACAGCCCAGGAAACTTGTAGAACTGGAAGCCTTTTGCAAGGACAAGTGTGTGAAAATCCCCCAGGTAAGAACTGAAAGATTATTAGCTGGCTACAAAAAGTGTTTACAAGCTGTGATACTTGCCAAAGGGGGTGTTACTAGGTACTAACCATGCAGGGTGCCCAAACTTTTGCTTCAGGCCCTTTTCCTTTTTTTATCATTTTGAAAATGTAAAAGATGAAAATAAAAAAATATATAAAGGGAATGAGTCATTTTTTAACTTTATGCCTTTTGGAGATAATTTCATCTTCAACTTGCTTAACTGTTCACAGTAACAGCAATTTTGACTCGGGGTGCCCAAACTTTTGCATATCACTGTATTTAACAGTTATTCCATGAAATCGAGTCATACATGAGCTGATAGCCAATGAGGCACATAGCACCGATTTGGCTATAAACCATGTACGAGGTGATTGAGTGGAATAACTGTTTTATTCTATCCACATTCACTGGATTTTGAGAAACAGAGAATATTTTTTTGCAAATTTGATAATTAAAAACTTTGTACAAAACATCCGACAAAAGAATTTCTGCTTAGAATGTAAATAATCTGGCAAAATGACAGGAACAATTTGTGAAAAAATGCTATAATAATAATAATTCTTGAAAAATTTAAATTAAAGATACGTTCTTACCATCAAGTACTTTTATTCCATATTTTGTTGCTTTTTTTCCTATTTTGGGGGGTTTTGCTTTTGAGTAGAGTTTTCATTTCGTCCTCAGTTGGTTCAGCAACACGATCCGCCATTTTGTTTTTCTTTACTCATGGTATATGAGCTGATATCCTAGTAGTAGAGTAGCCAATCAGAGCATGTGATTGCTCATATATATTAAATGTGGATAGAATAATCAATGTTATTCACCTGTCACTGGTTTTAATGTTATGGCTGATCGGTGTATATGCTATTTTATAAAGGTCATAAATGGTTAAATTTATATAAAACTGGGCATCAAGTCTGTCATTTGTATCTTTAATTAATAATTCATTGACAGGAATAATAAAAAAATTTGAAAGATGTTTAAAATATTATGTGTGCATCTTGCAAAAGGTCAAGCCAAAATCACCAAAAACAAACAAACACACAAACAAACAAATAAATATGTATTATCTTATGATATTAGAATATTAAATAATTTTACAGTATTTACTGAACATTTACTTTAGTGACTTAATATTTGAGAAAGATCTGAAAAATTTTTTTTTTCATCTTCAATTTGGCTTAATGGTAACCAGCAAACCAAATAAAGCCTACATTTCTGGAAATTAAATACTCATGCAGGTCAAGATATTATTCTGTTCTCCTGTACACAGTTTGCCCAAAACATTGTCACATTGTTGCCTGGCCACTAAGTACCATTAGTTCCTGTTAGGAGTGCTCTTCAGTAAACACCAAAAAACTATCTAAATAGTAAAAAAAGATTTCTCAAATATGTTTCCTGGATGTTCGAGAGCACTAAATGTCGCTATAGATGGATAACCAGAATGTCAAGGATGTAGTCGCTCATCCAGACTGCCATCAAAACAACCATGACTCCCAAAACACCAAACAGAACTGAAATGTGACAATGTGAGAGAGGACCAACCTCCATGACAAATTATTTACAACAGGAAACTCAACAAAGGACTAAATTTTGTTCTCCAAGGGAAGATCAACCCAAAACATCAATCAGAACTGAATTCGCATGATAAATGAGAGAGGAGATACAATTCCAGTCAGAAGAAAATGCGTTAAGTTGACCTAATGATGAATCTGTTTACAAAAAATGGACAACACAATGACCGCGTTTTGTGCAGAAGGTCTAGTTCTTTCAAATAAAACAATCAGAACTGAAATCCATTGAGAACTGAGAGAGGAGATATGATTTAACTGAAAATAAAGTTGTAAACACAAGAAAATCAACAAACAAACGACCGAGTTTTGTACCCACAACATCAATCAGAACAGGAATCGAGTCAGAACTGCAAGAAGATACAATTCTAATTCGTTAAGGTAACATAATTAGCAGTTCGTTACCAAAAAAATTGACAAAACAATGGCCAAGTTTTGTGCAGAGCGATGAGTTCTCATCTCATCTCATTATCTCTAGCCACTTTATCCTCCTCTACAGGGTCGCAGGCGAGCTGGAGCCTATCCCAGCTGACTATGGGCAAAAGGCAGGGTACACCCTGGACAAGTCGCCAGGTCATCACAGGGCTGACACATAGACAACCATTCACACTCACATTCACACCTACGGTCAATTTAGAGTCACCAGTTAACCTAACCTGCATGTCTTTGGGGGAAACCGGAGCACCCGGAGGAAACCCACACGGACAGAACATGCAAACTCCGCACAGAAAGGCCCTCGCCGGCCACAGGGCTCGAACCCGGACCTTCTTGCTGTGAAGCGACAGTGCTAACCACTACACCACCGTGTCGCCCCATGATGAGTTCTTTCAAACAAAACAATTGGAATGGAAATCCATAGAGAACTGACACAGGAGATACGATTTAACTGAATTGTGGACGACGGACGCCACGCCATGGCAATAACTCATCGGCCTTATGGACACGTGACCTATTAATTGTTATTATTTAGTGTTGTCAAATTGCTGTAGGACTAGTAGAAGAATAAGAAAACACCTTGGGATATGGTGTTATCAGAAAATGATCAAGTTCAGGATGTTACACGGTAACTTCACTTCTTCACTCCATGCGACTGTTTATTATTTTCCAATCATAGTGTGTTATTTTTTATTCCTCACATGTGTCACACAGAACGTATTGTATCATCATATTCTTTATTTTGAGAACAGCACTATTTCTGATACTGCTGTAGTCAGACTAATCAATCTACTAATTGGTCATGTATCAAAATAGTTTGTTGTCTTTTGAACATAAAGCTGTGACACAGTACGTAGATGACATGTTCATGTTATTCACAGATCCAGATGTCACTCATCGTTCACATCCTCCATGTTGTATTTTTACTGTAAAGCTTTCATATACAGTGGTGCTTGAACGTTTGTGAACCCTTTAGAATTTTCTATATTTCTGCATAAATATGACCTAAAACATCATCAGATTTTCACACAAGTCCTAAAAGTAGATAAAGAGAACCCAGTTAAACAAATGAGACAAAAATATTATACTTGGTAATTTATTTATTGAGGAAACTGATCCAATGTTACATATCTGTGAGTGGCAAAAGTATGTGACCCTCTAGGATTAGCAGTTAATTTGAAGGTGAAATGTGACCACCCCTTGTGCAGCAATAACTGCAACTAAATGTTTCCTGTAACTGTTGATCAGTCCTGCACACCAGCTTGGAGGTATTTTAGCCCATTCCTCTGTACAGAACAGCTTCAACTCTGGGATGTTGGTGGGTTTCCTCACATGAACTGCTCGCTTCAGGTCCTTCCACAACATTTTGATTGGATTCAGGTCAGGACTTTGACTTGGCCATTCCAACACATTCACTTTATTCTTCTTTAACCATTCTTTGGTAGAATGACTTGTGTGCTTAGGGTCGTTGTCTTGCTGCATGACCCACCTTCTCTTGGGATTCAGTTCATGGACAGATGTCCTGACATTTTCCTTTAGAATTTGCTGGTATAATTCAGAATTCATTGTTCCATCAATGATGGCAAGCCGTCCTGACCCAGATGCAGCAAAACAGGCCCAAACCATGAAATTACCAACACCACTTTTCACGGATGGGATAAGGTTCTTATGCTGGAATGCAGTGTTTTCCTTTCTCCAAACATCATGCTTCTCATTTAAACCAAAATATTCTATTTTGGTCTCATCCATCCACAAAAATTTTTCCAATAGCCTTCTGGTTTGTCCACATGATCTTTAGCAAACTGCAGATGAGCAGCAATGTTCTTTTTGGAGAGCAGTGGCTTCATCCTTGCAACCCTGCCATGCACACTGTTGTTGTTCAGTGTTCTCCTGATAGTGGACTCATGAACATTAACATTAGCCAATGTGAGAGAGGCCTTCAGTTGCTTAGAAATTACCCTGGGGTCCTTTGTGACCTCGCCAACTATTACACGCCTTGCTCTTGGAATGATCTTTGCTGGTTGACCACTCCTGGGGAGGGTAACAATGGTCTTGAATTTCCTCCATTTGTACACGATCTGTCTGACTGTGGATTGGTGGAGTCCAAACTCTTTAGAGATGGTTTTGTAACCTTTTCCAGCCTGATGAGCATCAACAACACTTTTTCTGAGGTCCTCAGAAATCTCCTTTGTTCATGCCATGATACACTTCCACAAAAATGTGTTGTGAAGATCAGACTTTGATAGATCCCTGTTCTTTAAATAAAACAGGGCGCTCACTCACACTTGACTGTCATCCCATTGATTGAAAACACCTGACTCTAATTTCACCTTCAAATTAACTGCTAATCCTAGAGGTTCACATACTTTTGCCACTGTCAGAAATGTAACATTGGATCATTTTCCTTAATAAATAAATGACCAAGTATAATATTTTTGTCTCATTTGTTTAACTGTGTTCTCTTTATCTACTTTTAGGACTTGTGTGAAAATCTGATGATGTTTTAGGTCATATTTATGCAGAAATATAGAAAATTCTAAAGGGTTCACAAACTTTCAAGCACCACTGTAGCTCATCAATTCAGCACTTAACTTCACAGTAAAATCAGTTGCTGAACGTTGCGTGTGTGTGTGAGCGAGCGAGTGAGTGAGGGTCAGCTATAATCACTCATTCCCCTGGAGTAGGTATTGATGTTTTCTTTAATGCCATTGTGCTCTTTGTTAGTTTGAGGCTTTTGTTTTCGACTCAGCGTGTTCAACAGAGCAGAGAAGAAACGTTTGGGCAGTCAGAGAGGAGATAATGAGAGGAGAGAGTGAGAAAAAAGAGAGAGAGAGCGCAAGAGCAGGAAAAGGGGTTGCTAGTGCACAGCACACACACAGATGGAGCTTACAGGATTTTTGTGAAGGGGTTGTACTAATGTGTTCCCATCAAACAAACTGCTTTTGTCTCTATTGCTCCATTTCATATTTTGTATAGAACACATTTTCACATCAGAGTCTGTTGGTTCTGGTGCTGGTCTTCTCACTGATGCCAAAAGAAGTCACCCAGTGACGCTGCTGAAGGTTGCTTTGGTGTTTTAAAGGATCTATGCATAATAATTTGTTTCAAATATTCAAAAAATAACTGAAATTATCAACAGAATGTGAAAAAAAATCACAGCTTTGATGTTATGTCAAAGATGTGTTGCAGAGATATACCCTGACATTAGCATGCTCTCCAGGTAGCCCCAAGACAGGATTCTGTCCCGTAATACCACTTTGTACCACAAGAGGCGATATGAGCATCCGGTCTGCCCTCAGTCCAAAATGAAAAACTGACGAAGTAGCGTATGATGCGGAAGTCACTGTGAGGTTAGAATCACCGATAAGCAGAGTTAGTGTTCAGCCACAAATACACACAAAACTGGTCATAGGCAAGCTGGAGCCTATCCCAGCTGACTATGGGCAAGAGGCAGGGTACACCCTGGACAAGTCACCAGGTTATCACAGGGTTGACACAGAGACAAACAACCATTCACACTCACACCTAAGGTCAATTTAGAGCCACCAATTAGTCTAACCTGTATGTCTTTGGGGGAACCAGAGCACCCGGAGGAAACCCACACAGACACGGGGAGAACATGCAAAATCCACACAGAAAAGCCCTTGCTGGCCACTGGGCTTGAACCCACAACCTTCTTGTTGTAAGCGGACAATGCTAACCACTACACTACTGTGCCACCCGGCCCAAAACCTTTCCTCAAAATTTAATCAAAATCTGTTCACTACTTTTTGAGTTATGTTGAGAACAGACAAACAAATAGTGGTGAAAACGTAACCTCCTCCAACAAAATTGGCAGAGGTAAAAAGGGGAAAGAGCTGTTATGATACAAGGAACACCCACCCCAATGTTCTAGTGAAATGTACTGCCCCCTGTTGGTTTGGAGTGTGGAGCATGACTTCACCAGGTAGCCAGTTCTTATACATACCACCTTTAAATCTCTAATATGAACCAACAAAGTCTCTGGAAGCTCCGCCCTCTTCCTCAGGCTCAAAATCAGTAATCTTTTGTCTTGTCTTGATTTTCTTGCTTGAAAGACAGCAGTCTCTGTTTCTGTCACGGCATTATGGAGACTGTTTTGAGATCATTGATGTGACCCAAAATCTATCTTGGCATAGTGGTGTAGTGGTTAGCACTGTGGCCTCATAGCAAGAAGGCTCTGGGTTCAAGCCCAGTGGTTGACTGGGGCCTTTCTGTATGGAGCTTCCTCCCATGCAGCTAGGCACACTGTCTATTTTAAATTGTCAATTGAACAGAGGTGGACAAAGTACCCAACTTCATTACTTAAGTCAAAGTACAGATCCCACTGGTCAAATATTACTCCAATACAAGTGAAAGTTGTACAGTCAAAATTTTTACTTAAGTTAAAGTACTGAAGTACTTGCTTTTAAAAATATTTAAAAGTACATTTTCTGTCCATGCATTGTTGTATTGTTGTATTATTGCCACAGCGCTTACAAAACCTAATACCTCTGAAGCAACTGACTGGATTTACTGACTAACTTGTAGAACTGGTAGAATAAACACCTGGTAGAATGTTACAAAATGAAACACAAGTGGACTGAAAAAAGAGCCATTGTTATTTTCTTTTTCTTTTTTTTTAATTGTAACACTCCTCCCCACCCCCACAAAGCAGCATGGTAGTATTCTGACCCAGCTCTGGCAGTGTGCGCACACATGCATGTACCTGTATGTATATGTTAATCAGGAAGACAGTGGAATAGCTGTAAATGCAGCTTGCTCGGAAAATAAAAAGGACAATCCAACATGATTAAAACCCAGGTCCACACCTCGAGCTGAATAACTGCCCAACAGCAGCACTGCTTTAAGCAAGACAAAAAAATGCTAGACCATCATCTGACATCAAAACAAAAAAATTCCAGCAATTTGTTGTGACTGACTAGTACAGTACTGTCCATCTCACAGGTCTCACGTGTGAATGTGTGCAAGTGAGTGTATTCAAGTACATATGAATCTGCCTCTGCCATCATGGTGGTTTAATGTTAAGCTAGCTAGTCAGTGAAGCTCCACCTGACACACTCGCAAAATCTTTTCAAACTCAAAATCATGTTGGGTAGTTAATGTTACTAGAAAAGAAAGATTTCAACATTTTGTTTATTTGGCATTATTATGTTAAAACATTTCTGAAAGCACTTCAGATAAGGTAATGCTATTCATGTTGGCATAACTCTGTTTTTACATGCTAACAGTGTCCAAGTTAACTAGCTATGTGTTAATGTTAGCCGTGGACAAGGCTATGGCAACTTGGCAGGAAAATGCATAGAAAGTCATTTGACTAGCCAGACTGCATTGCTATTGCAACATTATCGCTGGCTCTAAAAGCACAGACAACTTCATTGCAAGCTTTCTCTTGGAATAAAACGTTTATATACCTCAATATGCGTCTGCAAGTCGGCCGGCAAGTTTTTGTAGGCTGTGATGTGCTCTGTTTTAGGCAAACCAAGCAAACATTTAAAACGAAACAACTCTTTATTCCTTTCAGAAAACTGAAACATGGATTCTAGCTATAGAACCGTGGGTGTGTGCATTCCCCGGAAGAACCGCCTCCTTCCATTCTGCCATCAACTGATCATGTTCAATAATGCTGCAGACAAATCATTGATAGAATAGAATAGAATCTTTATTGTCATTGCACATCAGGTATACAATGAAATTGCAATGCTTCTCTGGCCGGTGCATAATAAATATTTAAAAAGAAAACAGTAAAATATTAAAAGAAAACAGTAAAATACGAATAAGAAAGGAGTAAAATAGAAATAAGAAAGGAATGCATATTTACATCATTTACACATTACACTAGCATACACTCTCTTATGAGTTCAGGGACCTGATGGCCCAGGGAAAGAAACTGTTTTTAAGTCTGTTTGTCCTGCTTTTGAGGCACCTGTATCTCCTGTCAGAGGGCATGAGGGTAAACAGGTGCTGTCCCGGGTGTGAGGGGTCAGCAGTGATTGCCCTCGCTCTCCTGAGACACCATGTGCTAGCGATGTCTTCTAGCAAGGGTAGGGGACTGCCAGTGATGTGTTGTGCAGTTTTAATGACCCTCTGCAGGTTCTTTCTCTCTGCCACATAGCAGTTGGCATACCAAGCTGTAATGCAGTATGTCAGGATGCTCTCGATGGTGCTGCAGTAAAAGGCCACTCACAGTTTCTCTTCCAGATGGTTCCTTCTGAGTATCCTTAGGAAGTGGAGTCACTGTCAGGCCTTTTTTACCACCGCAGATGTGTTGGCAGTCCAGGAGAGGTCCTCGGCTATATGTGTCCCAAGGAACCTGAAGGAGGATACCCGCTGGACACAGTCCCCATTGATGCTCAGTGGGGCTGGATCCCCTCTGTGTTTCCTGAAGTCAATCACCATCTCCTTAGTTTTGCTGGTGTTGAGCAGCAGGTTGTGTGCAGAACACCAACCTGCCAGCATGTTGACCTCATCCCTGTATGCAGTCTCATCCCCTCCGCTGATAAGGCCAATGACCGTGGTGTCATCCGCAAATTTAATGATGGTATTGGAGGGGTGGATGGGTGTGCAGTCATGCATATACAGGGAATACAGGAGAGGGCTCAGCACACAGCCCTGAGGAGAGCCTGTGCTGAGGGTCAGGGTGGAGGAGCAGGTGGTGCTTACCTTAACTGTTTGAGGGCGGTCAGTCAGGAAGTCCTTGATCCAAGCACAGGTGGAGGGGGAGAGAGCGATGTTAGTCAGCTTTTCCACCAAGATATCAGGAATAATGCTGTTAAATGCTGAGCTGAAGTCTATGAACAGCATCCTGATGTAGTTCCCTGGCTGCTTGAGGTGGCTGAGTGCTGTGTGCAGAGCTATAGCGATGGCGTCTTCTGTCGATCTGTTAGCTCTGTAGGTGAACTGATGTGGGTCCAGGTTTGAGGGGAGACAGTCCTTGATATGGTGAAGGATGAGCCTCTCAAAGCATTTCATGACGACTGATGTTAAGGCAATAGGTCTGTAGTCATTGGGACACTTTGGGTCAGGAGTCTTTGGGACAGGGATGATGGTAGCTGATTTCAGGCACTGGGGGATAGTAGCCTGTGACAGTGAGAGGTTGAACAACCTGGTCAGGACTCCCCACAGCTGGTCAGCACAGGCGCAGAGTACGTTTCTGAGTACACCATCTGGTCCGGCTGCTTTCCTGATGTTCACAGTCTTCAGCACCTGACTCACCTGGTGTTCCTGGAGTGTGAGTGTGCTATGACTGGAGGTCTGTGGTGGTCGTGCAGCAGTGTGTGGAGCCTCTGCTTCGAAGCGGGAGAAGAAACTGTTTAATTCCTCAGCCAGCGATGCGCCAGCGATGGTAGTGACGGGTGTGTAGCCTTTGTAGCTGGTGAAGCTCTGTAGCCCCTGCCACACCAGCCACAGATTATTGTTGGCGAGATGGTCCTCCACTTTCCTCTTATGAGCAGTCTTAGCAGCTTTGATGCCTCTCCGCAGCTCTGCCCTCGCCACGCTGTACTGTTCTCTGTCACCTGACTTGAAGGCAGAGTTTCAGGTTCTCAGGAGTGTCCAGACATCCGAGGTCATCCATGGTTTTTGGTTGGGGTAGATCCGGATGCGCTTCACCACAGTAACACTGTCAGTGCAGTTCTTTATGTAGAACAGAACAGTCTCTGTGTGCTCCTGTAGGTCAAGATGTTCAAATATGCTCCACTCAGTGCGCTCAAAGCAATCTTGAAGCTGGGAGATTGCTCCTTCAGGCCAGGTTTTAATGTTCTTTGTGAAAAGTTTGGATTTCTTCCTGAGGGAGGTGTATACAGCGACCAAGAGCAGTGAAAGATGGTCTGACATGCCCAGGTGAGGGAGGGGTACTGCTCTGTCGGCTTGCTTCAGGTTGGAATAAGCATGGTCTAATGTGTTCTTCCCTCTGGTGGAGCACTGCACGTACTGTACGAAATTAGGGAGCACAGTCTTAAGGCAAGCTTGGTTGAAGTCCCCAGCAACAATAAAAGCTCCCTCTGAATGGGCCTGCATTTGTTTATTAACAGTGGCGTACAGCTGAGAGAGCGCTGTGCTAACATTAGCATCTGGTGGGATATAGACAGCAGCAATGATCACCGTTGTCAGCTCTCTGGGCATGTAAAAGGGTCTACACTGCACAGTCATTACTTCCAGGTCAGGAGAGCAGTGTGTGTGTATGACCCTACTGTTTGTACACCAGTCCATATGAACATGAATACACAGCCCCCCTCCTCTGCTCTTACCGGAGCTTTTATTCCTGTTGAAGCGGTGCATGGAACGGCTGGTTAGCTGAATGGCCGAGTCCGGGATGAGCGGATGTAGCCAGGTTTCCATGATAATCATCACACTGCAGTCAATGTTCCGGTTGTGTGCCATCAGTAACTCCAGTTCGTCAGTTTTGTAGATGATGGACCTAGCATTTGTGAGGAAGATGCTTGGTAGCGGGGGTTTGTAGGGCTATTTTCTTAGCTGTGTTAGTAGGCCGCCCCTGCAGCTCCACTTCTGCCTCCGCTCTCTGCGCCTCCTCCGGCATCTCTTTGGCCCGACAACAATCCAGGGTGTGCCCAGCGATCTCCCTATGTCCAGCGGAATGTTGTGGAGCCACTGGTAATCCGTTGTAATGTCCACACGACACGAGAATCCCACCTTCCTCAACATAGCTGGGGTGTAGATTTGTTTTATCTCACTCACACACACTCGTACACACAAAAACATCCATGCCATTACGAAAACTATACACCGAATCCGAGAGCTCAGAGACGCTGCGTCCTTGCGCGCTGCCATCTTCTCCATCTTGACTTTATACAGTCTATGGATGTGGCGTGACCCTAGTGATTATTGATAGGCCGTCTCAGTGTCACCTGTGAAAAAAACAATCACGCTTTAGAAAAGAAAAGAAAACCATCCACTTTCAAAGCCACTTCATAGTAACAAGGACCTTGACAGAAATGTAGTGGAGTGAAAAGTATGATATTTGTCTTTCAAATGTAGTGAAGTTAAAGTCATAAGTTGCCAAAAAAAATACTCAAGTAAAGTACAGATACTCAAAAAGTGTACTTAAGTACAGTACTCAAGTAAATGTATTTCGTTACTGTCCACCTCTGCAATTGAATAAGCTTGTAGAGGGATGAGATCTGCCAAATTTAAATGCCTGAGACACATCAATGATGGACTATCAAAATGTCATCAGTGGTGCTGCTACAGCCCGCTGGCTATGGGATGAAGAGGGATGCAAAATTCTTAGTGAAAATTGTTAAAACTTGTTCCTTTTTGCCTGAAAATAACGGTGGTTGGATGGTGGTTACTTTAAAACCCTGTATATACATGCAGGTTTCTTACTAACACAAGTGATTAGTGAAAGGACAATATTGAACATGTTCCACCTCCCTTGGGACTACACATTATTCCTTTTCAGGTTTGGCAAGCTTGTAATTGCACGTTTAGTCAGGTTCATATTGATGTAGACATGTATGTGTGTGTGGATGTATGTGTGTGTTTGTGGACATTTCAATGTCTGAGCCTGGGACACTTTAATTAAACAGTTAGGATTGAGTGAGAGATCACTAAGCTATCGGAAACTATCACTTGAACTAGCCAATCAGCCCATTGCAGAAAGCAACAACCTGCCTTCTGGTTGGCACGTCCAATCAGAAATCAATCCATCCATCAGGCCCTTGCCTTCATCCATCCATCCATCCATCCTTGTGTTATCTGTCCCAATACAAGGTTTCAAACTTGAGAATGGGCTTCATTCAGCTGATCCACATGGAACCAAGATCTATACTGTATGCTAACATAGCAAAATAATTTTTGAGCTAATCTCCTTCTTGTTAGCAAATATGACTTAAATGCTAAAGTCAAAGTGAGCTCCATGGTATAGATAATGTAGCTAGCTTTATTTTAAAGCCAATATTTTAGCATATGAATATTTTAACATCTTATAGAATACTGTGAAAGCGTCTAACATTTGAAGGCTGAATCAATCCATTTCTTTCTTTGGGGGTAAAATAAGTCTGGTGTTATTCTATCCATCCATCCATTATCTATCCTGCTTGTCCATCAGGGTCGCAGGTGAAGCTAGAGCCAATCTCAGCTGACTTTGGGCAAGAAGCAGGGTTCACCCTGGGCAGGTTGCCAATCTATCACAGGGCTACACAGTGACGAACAACCATCACACTCACATTCACACCCAAGGGCAATTTAGAGTACCCCATTGACCTAATCTGCATGTCTTTGGACTGTTGGAGGAAACTGGATCACCTGGAGGAAACTCACCCAGGCATGAGGAAAACGTACAAACTCTACAGGGAAAGTGCATCAAATTATTCGTCTTATAATTATTTGAACCTGATGTCATAATAACAAATGGATCTACATTCAAAATGTTTTACTGGCTCTGATTCTAGACAATACAATATCGACAAGTTATTGCACATGTATAGCCAACAGACATGTTATGGTCATGTGAGCTCCTAATGATCAAGTGGAAGTCCTACAAAAAACAAGAGGTTATAATGAAGATCAAAACATCATTTAATGATGCTGTAAGTCATGGAATATGGCCCTAAAGACAGAGGCAAGGATTCATCCAAAGACAAACAGCAAGCAGAAGGAAAGAAGAGTGCATTCAAAGTTGAATTCATAACCAAAAATAGAAAAAAAAAACTCCTAAATTCTAGTGAGGAGCAAAAATAAAACCTGCATGGCTCCTTCTGAGTGTAAGGATTCAAAGTGCACTTGTTTAGCGGCGGTGCCCCATTACCTCTGAGTCTACATTGCTAGTTTGAGCTGCCGGGTTGAGGACTGAACCACACACACACACATGCGCGCGGTTCACCACCATCACCACACTTCACTCTTCAAAGCCGCAGCACCGTCAAGGGAAATCACACACAGCGCTTCCTCTTGCTCTTTCTTTCCCTCTTTTCTTTCCTCTGCAGCGTTTCCTCTCCTGGCTTTTTTAGCACAGTGGTAGATAATGATGCCACCCAGAGCAGCGTTTGTGTTGAAGAAAACCCCCGCTGTTGCACAACAGACATGGAAAAAAGCTCAAAAACTTAAAAACTTTCCAAGTTTGAGAGCACTGTTTGAAAACTGTTAGTGTATTTGCTACTGTACTGGTTATAGTTTTTCCAGAAAGCACACAACTCAACACACTGGGCGTGCTTTAAATCTGAACAACGTTACATTTGCTAATTTGTGAAACGTTGTCATAACATTCCAACCAAACTCAGATTCCCTTTCAGAGCTATGACTTTCCATGATTATTCATTGAAGTCTCCAATTTTTTGAGCCACAATTCACCTCGTTTATCACCATTTCCCCCCTTTGTGTAGTGGTTCCCATGGTAACAAATGCTACTTGCATTTTTATTTATTTTTTTGTAGTCCTGTTTCCATCCATGTGCTGCCATTGGTTTGTTGCTTGATCAATCAGGTCAGACAGGTTGTTGTTCATCAGGCTGATTCCAGCTGATCAAACTGGTTCTAGTTGGTCATGTTGGTTCCAGTTGTTCTGGCTGGTTTTATCTGGTTAGGCTTGTGCTATGAAATCAGGCTGGCTCTCACTGTTCAGGTTGGTTCTAGCTGGTGATGCTGGTTCCAGTTGGTCAGGCTTATTCCAGTTAATCAGGCTGGTTCTACCTGGTCAAGCTCATTCCAGGTGGTCAGTTCAGTTTAGGCTGGTTCTCACTGTTTAGTTTGGTTCTTGCTGGTCAGGGTGGTTCAAGCTGGTCATGCTGGTCCCAGTTGGTCATGCTGGTCCTAGCTGGTCATGCTGATTCCAGTTGGCTATGCTGGTTTCAGTTGGTCATACTAGTCCCAGTTGGTGAGGCTAGTTCCAGTTGGTCATACTTGTCCCAGTTGGTCAGGCTAGTTCCAGTTGGTCATACTGGTCCCAGTTGGTCAGGCTGGATTGAGCAGGTCATGCTTGTTCTACCAAGTCATGCTTGTTCTAGTTGGTCATGCTGGTTGTAGCTAGTCATGCTGGTCCCAGTTGGTTATGTTGGTCCAGTTGGTCAGGCTGGATCTAGCAGGTCATGCTGGTTCTAGCTGGTCATGTTGGTTTGAGTTGGTCAGGCTGGTCCCAATTTGTAATGCTGGTTCTAGCTGGTCATGCTGGTTCGAGTTGGTCAGGCTGGTACCAGTTGGTAATGCTGGTTCTAGCTAGTCATGCTGGTTCGAGTTGGTCAGGCTGGTCCCAGTTGGTAATGCTGGTTCTAGCTGGTCATGCTGGTTCGAGTTGGTCAGGCTGGTACCAGTTGGTAATGCTGGTTCTAGCTGGTCATGCTGGTTCGAGTTGGTCAGGCTGGTCCCAGTTGGTAATGCTGGTTCTAGCTGGTCATGCTGGTTCGAGTTGGTCAGGCTGGTCCCAATTGGTCAGGCTGGTTCTAGCTTCTTTTTGTTTGATGATTTTAGAGGGGCAGAACATGACAGAGTCTTCAGCATAGAGGAGTTTGCAATTTCTGGTTTCTCAGTCACATGACAAGCTATTTTAAATTCAAAAGAGGGGACAAAGAATGAACAATATCTCTAGTTATTATATGTAACTGATAACTTGTCTCGCAGATCACGGGCGCAGATAGAGGGTGGGACGGGTGGGATTCGTCCCACCCAGATTTAAATTCACCTCGTTCGGTCCCCCCCACTTATAGGGAGGAAAAAACGTCTATGCTGTCTTTCTTTGCATAAGGCAAACCTCACGGAAAAATCAAAAGACTAATTACCATTCGGTTTATTGAGGTGCACAGCAGTATATACATAGTTGCAACAACTCACATAAAACAAAACAAAGACTGATATTCGGTTGGTTGAGCTGCGCAGACTGCACAGGTTGCAAGCTTGAGCTTGGTTGCTATGGTTACCCACAACAAGTTTGACAGGCATATCGGGGACAGCTCCTAGTTCAGGACCCCAACACGGCATGATGAAGGGTGCCAAACCGAAAAGGCAGTAAACGATTGCATCGTTTTTTCAAAAAACGACTGTAAGTAAACTGTGCCTTACTTTATCATATCACCTTGCAATTTTTTGATAGTCTGTTCAAAGTAATGTCGTAGTGAAAGTAAAATCGTACGGAGTAGAGATGCCTTTCTGGTAGCCTCCTTCTTTCGGTGGTAGCCTGTAGATACAGTGCTCAGAAGGCAGTTTTAATGTTTAATCTGGCGTTCCCTGCCATAATTTCAGCGAGCATATTGTTTCATAAGGAAACTTTGCGAAGAGTTGTTGACTGACTGCCGCTCACGCAACACACAGGCATAGTTAGAAAGTCAACACATGTTGACAACACATGTTGGGGGTGGGGGTGGGGTTGGTTTGCTGGCAGCTTTGTCCCCCCCAGTTCAAAAAACGTATCTGCACCCCTGTCGCAGATGACATTAAATGTAAATAATCAATTTACCCAGTTGACTGTAGTTCCATTCCATGTAACCATTAACAGTTAAAAAAATCAGGTGTGATTCTTGAATCTCATCTCATCTCATTATCTCTAGCTGCTTTATCCTGTTCTACAGGGTCGCAGGCAAGCTGGAGCCTATCCCAGCTGACTACGGGCGAAAGGCGGGGTACACCCTGGACAAGTCACCAGGTCATCACAGGGCCAACACATAGACAAAGACAACCATTCACACTCACATTCACACCTACGGTCAATTTAGAGTCACCAGTTAACCTAACCTGCATGTCTTTGGACTGTGGGGGAAACCGGAGCACCTGGAGGAAACCCATGCGGACACGGGGAGAACATGCAAACTCCGCACAGAAAGGCCCTCGCCGGCCACGGGGCTCGAACCCAGACCTTCTTGCTGTGAGGCGACAGCGCTAACCACTACACCACCGTGCCGCCCTGATTCTTGAATAAATGGAAAATTATAATCATTGGTAAATTACTGTGGTATAAACAGAATAACACACTTCAGCATGTGCATTATATGAAAGTAATCCTGTGCTTTGTGTTGAGCCAAATCACACCACCCTGGTGTGGAGATACATTTGCGTAATGGTTCGGCCCATTGTGTGTTATTACTTACTTAACTTTGACTGCCTGGGATTTAACCCCTGCTATGGACCCTTTTCACGTGACGTCACGACAAACGCGGCCGCCATTTTGGACATGTACTACCAGTAGTTTACCACAGCCAACATTGACGAACGGCAGCAAAGAAAGTTTTTACTTTCAGCAAGACTTCCATCATGCCACTATATTGTTGTGCACCTGGATGTAGTAACCATCAACAAACAAGGCAAGGTTTATCATTTTATCGGATCCTGACGGAGAAGATGGATAGCGACCATTAACAGATTGGCAGCCCTCGGCATACCAACGCTTGTGTAGTGACCACTTTGTTGGAGGTAAGACGAATAAAATTAGCCAGAAAAGGCATTACATTGCTGTTAACATTCTGTGGCGGCGAGTGTGTAATCAAATAGGTTAAAATAACCCATTGTAACCTCTTTGTTCTTCTGTAGTAGCTATTGTTGACTAGCTAATGTCAACATCATACTAGCTAGTATGTTACTGTAGCAATGTTTACGTTCAGTCATTTGGATGACTGTTAAAACCTTTCAGTCTCAAGTTTTTCCTTTACTGTATTTACTAGTTTACTGTAATTATGATCCTGCAGCTATTTACACCGGATCCAGTGTAAATAGCTGCCGGAGCCAACGTCCGAGGTTCCGGAGCGCGCTCCGGCTTGCTCCCCCTTAAATTAAGCAGCGCGCTCTGGCTTGCTCCCCCTCAAATTAAGCAGCGCGCTCTGGCTTGCTCCCCCTCAAATTAAGCAGCGCGCTCCGGCTTGCTCCCGGAGTGCTCCGGCCGAGGTTCCGGAGTGCGCTCCGGCCGAGGTTCCCCTCAAATTAAGCAGCGTGCTCCGGCTTGCTCCCAGAGTGCTCTGGCCGAGGTTCCGGAGCGCGCTCCGGCCGAGGTTCCCCTCAAATTAAGCAGCATGCTCCGGCTTGATCCAGAGCAAGCCGGAGCGCGCTGCTTAATTTGATGGGGAGCAAGCCGGAGCGCGCTCCGGAACCTCGGCTGGAGCACTCCTGGAGCAAGCCGGAGCGCACTGCTTAATTTGAGGGGAACCTCGGCCGGAGCACTCCTGGAGCAAGCCGGAGCGCGCTCCGGAACCTCGGACGTTGGCGTGTATGTGTATGGCGATGGGTTTTTAACGACATAGGTATACAGATCATGTGGGCCGAAGTCAGGTAAAGACGAGGGCTTCGTGTACTTCTGTAAGTCAGTGATCAATCCTGGTGGGAGCAGGTAAACGTTGTTCTCTAAGCCTGCTAACCTCAATTTTTGCAAATACCTCTCCCTCTGCTCGCCCTGTAAATGCCCTACGTCGCTGGATAGTGAAAGTGTTTTCTGCATCTCGCTCCTTTTTCTTTTATGTTTTTCGTTTGTCGCCTTCCTCGCATTCAAACCAATTCGAGCCGAAGTCCACTACATGTCCAAAATGGCGGTCGCGTTTACAAAGGTCACGTGACTGAAAAGGGTCTATAGACTCGGGTACACCGAGGGTTTCCCTTGCACACAGTGTTCCATGAAGAAACCTCCAAGCAACCTTTGGTGAATTCATTTTCTCCAAAAGTACAAGTGTTAAAGGAGTGCTTTTTATTCACAACACTGTGTGTGTGTGTGTGTGTGTGTGTGTGTGTGTGTGTGTGTGTGAGTGATTTGAATGGCTCTCTGTCAAGAAAAGAAACACAGACATAACACAACAGAAAATGCAGCAGGATGGATGAAAGTCAGAGAGCTGGTGTGGATTGAAATGAAAGTGTATCTGTAGAATGGAAAACATTTCAGAAACATTTTCAAGGTGAACGAGGTCTTTGTGTAAAGCTTGTGTTTGATCAGTCAGTGATGTTTGGTGCAGCGAGATTCGCTCAGAACATTCTTCCTTCCTTCCACAGTAACACCACACAGCTCTGTGTGAAATCGCGGATTTCTGCTTCACTCGGGTGAAGAAAGTAGTCCAGCGTGGCCGCTAATTTAAAGTGCAAAAAACTGGAACAGAGAAATATACATCATCTTTATGTGTGTGTGTGTGTTTAAAAAAAAAAGTTTCGACAGAAGTCTCTTTAATTATTGTCCTCTACGCTGAAATAGAGCCCATTATTCTGACAAACGTTGGCTTGAATATATTTTTTTCGAACATAAGGGTGGTGAAGAAGCAGAAGGATGCATGTTTTAGGATAAATACTCACCGGCCACTTTATTAGGAACACGCATCCACCTGCTGTTTGATGCAGTTCTTTAATCAGCCGATCCCTCGAGGGCAGCACGATGCATCAAGTCATGAAGATACAAATCAAATCAAGAGCTTCACTTCATGTTCACTGACTTCAAACATTAGAATGGGAAAAATTGTGATCTCAGATCGTGACTTTCTTTCACTGTGGCATTGGTGTTGCAGTATGGGAAATAAGATATTTTAAGCAAACTGTCACAGGACAGACAAGTCTGACATTTTGTCTGTCCGTCCAAATTTCAGCCTGTCTGAATGACAGAAGAATGCGGCCGGGGGTCCAGGGCCTGCCTGAGGGCCCTGGAAGCTAAAGGGCTTTAGATGCCTGGCAATGGCTTCTCAGCTATTTGCACATTTTTGTGATCTTCGCAGGCCAAGTTACACTAGACATTAGTTGCTAATTATACTACAAATTGGATCTAATTTACAAGAAAATGTCAGAAGATTCAAGAAAAACATGCTCCACCCCAAGAAAACAGTAGCACACACAGATCAGTTCCACGTCTAGAACAAAATATGGGGGAGCAAGGACGTTCCAGTTGGTTACAACTTACTGGTACTCATATATAAGTAGTGTAACAACATTCATGAGACATTATGTCAACAATCACTATTAATATACCCCCGCTTCAAGGGGTGGGAGGAGTGTACTAGTTTTTACCTCTGTCCGTCTGTCTGAAACCCCCTTTTTCTCAGCAACCACAAATCATAGCCACTTGCATACATGTCAACCTATACGGAATGTCCGTATTTTATACGGATTTGATTCAATAAACATAGTATACGGGCGTATAAATAAAGTTATACGGATTCTTTAAAAAAACTTCAATATTTATTTAGAGCTATAATCAATTCCCACGATGATAAAAGAGCGCATAACATTTACAAACATACTGTACACCACAGACAGCCAGTAAAGAGTCTTATGAAATCGCGCGTTATCTTGTGGTAGCGAGACTTCGTTCCACTTTTGATCATGCGCACACCGCATTGCAAGAATCCCGCCAACCGTGAAGTCATAGACGCCGCCTTCTGCGTAGAATCATACGTCATCCTCGCCGCCATATTGGATGTGGTAAAGTGGAGATTCTTCAACCGTCTCTGGTATAGCGTCTAGACAGTAGCCGAGAATAAAGATGCCTCATTCATGTGCTGCGTTTAACTGTACCAACAGGTTTACCGTCCAAACGAGATCACATGGGATTACCTTTCACAGGTGAGACTGGAAAAATACTTTTCATTGTATTTGGTCATTATAACGTAATTTTACGAGCATATTTTTCTGACTTTGTGGCTAATATGAAGTCTCGCGCATAATAGCCGCTCGGTGAAACCTGTCTCCAAACAACGAAGTATTTCCTTCGTAACTACGCTGATAACACTTTGTGTTTTTGTCAAACATTGGAGCTTTGTATTCATTCTGAAGGTTTATTGTTATTAATATTGAATAAAAAGTAACTGGGATATATCATTGTTAATTATCATTCAAATTTTAGGTAAATTATTTTAATTTGCATCTTATACAGATTTTATAAGGGAAATACGGATTTTGGAGGTTGGTTATACAGGTTTGATTGACCAAAGGTTGACATGTATGCAACAACGTAACCATTGATTGGCAGTTTGGCACTTAACATAATACTGTACTGAAAAGTTTCATGTAAACTGAACTCTTAATCAACCAACTGGATCAATCAGATACTGTCAACCTGAAAACAAGAGTTCAATTTCATTGTGCAATAAGAACAATACTGAATACTGAGTGTATTATTATTGTCTTATTTAGTGTGCCACTTGGGGAGAGGGAGGTGCCTGTAAATTTTGGTGAGGCTGGGACCTTCAGTGGCCGAGTTATAAATTTTGAAATCCCCACAAACGCAAGTGGATGGAGCTAGGGCTCGTGCTAAAGTTTTCCGTGATCCGCGTTCACTCCTGATGTCAGGCTGGCTTGAACCAGGGCCCATATTAAAGATTTCGCCAAGCAGCGGTCATGCGGGGGATTCGGGGGTGAATAACAGGCCAAGGCGAGGTTGTAGTGGGCTGTGCCTGTGCTGGTTTGAAAGGGCTCAGGGAGAGGGAGGTGCTTGTAAATTTTGGCAGGGCTAGGACCATCCGTGGCCGAGTTATGAATTTTTAAAGTCACGCCCGCGGGGGCTGCCGTTTCACAGGCCGTGCTATGACATAATGTATTCACCCAGTGTAATATTTGGAAGAAAATTGGAAGCAGATTAGATCCATCTCTTGAAATTTTTTTAATGGGCCATCCAGTCCGATGCTTTTGAAATACAGACGGACAAATGCGAAAATTACCGGTCAATGTCCGCCAGTCCGGCCTTATTTCCCACACTGGTGTTGGTTTGAGTCAGATGGACTGGTTTGAATATTTCAGAAACTGCTGACTTCCTGGGATTTTCACACACAACAGTCTCGAGAGTTTACACAGACAGAATGGTGCGAAAAACAAAAAAAAATTGAATTGAATGAGCGACAGTTCTGTGGGTGGAAACAAATGTGACCCCTCACCGAATCCAGGGACACATATCGGCCGAAACGAATCCGAGATAATCGCAAAAGAAGCATTTTTTTTTTCGAAATTTGTGATTTTTGTTTTTTTCCATCATGTGAAAGTTGAGATCTTGAAGAATGCAATCAGTAGATAATAGATTGTTTTGTTGGAAAAGCATACATTTTTTGTTGCAAATTGTCTCATTTTTGTCAGGACTGTAGCCTGCTGGGGGGTGTTGGTAAATTACCATATGGGCCATAAATGGATGATTTAAGTCTTTTTTTTTTCCGCGAATCAGCTGTATGATACGAGTTGAGCGCATGGCTACTTAACTGCATACAGGCGTGTGATTTCACTATGGGATGAGTTACTAAACAGAGCGCAGAGGAGCTGAAACACCGCGAAGCAAACAGACACACGGTATTTACATCGGAGATAACCATTTCTAGCAAAAAAAAAACGCAACCTCGTTTTCCAGATTGAATGGAATACTTGAATGATCAGATGATACACGGATCGTTCTAGGATTACATTCCATCGGAGGCATTGGTGTGTGCAAGGCACCGTTTCTCTTTCTGATGGGGTAAGTTTATTAATCTAAGGCTGTGTGGTTATTTTTGCATGTAACGGAGAGTGTTGTGGTTTGGTTAAGCCTAGGTCACAACCGGACGTACGATTTTTTGGCCGTGTGATTTTTGGCGTTTCCCAAATCGCTGCGTTTTTGTTTTTTTTTTTGTTCACGGAGAAAGACGCGCGTTGGCCGTAAGTTTGTCTTGCAACCTGAAAAAGACGTAAGCGCCCGTAGAGTTTGTTTGACATGACAAAGAACCTCTGCGGCCGGTCTGCGGCTCGAAAATCAGCACGTCACACGTGCGCTCTCGTGCTTTTCACACGCGCGCCCTCGTGCGTTTCATGCGCGCTTTCCGTGTATTTCTTGCGTTTTTTGCATGTAGACCGGCTGTAGGAGCACGGTACGGCCGGTTGTGACCGAGGCTTTACATGAAACTAGTGTTGTGTTAGTTGTGTCATCATCGTGCTATCTTTCTTTCTTACGGTGTGAGTAATTTTTCAACCACAAAACGTTAAAGTATACTTTAGGGCTTATTTTTGTACTTCGTAATTGTGTTGGGCATACTTTGCATGGAAGGAAAATTGACGTGGTGATCTTTGTTTACATGAAAGTAGTATCGTGCTAGCTCGTAGGGGGTAGGGCTTTCCTTAACGTCATGCAAATGAGCACCATTATGTGCCCGCCCTGCACCCAGAGTAGCTGAGATGGAAAACTTTGAGGGCGATTTTCTCCCTTTTCTGTTTTAAGAGGTATACACTTTCAAAAGGCCACACATTCTTCAAATATTGTCAGATCTCCACATGGAAGGCATCATTGGAAAGCTTAGAAACTGTACTTTCTGAATCTGTCAATAACTCAAAATGCCCGCGGGCCGACACTTGTCCCTGGATTCTGTGATCTGCCACAAATGCCTTGTTGAAAAGAGAGGTCAGGAGAAAATGGACAGATTCAAGGTGGTTCAAGCTTTTTTTGCCAGGAAGGATAAAGTAACTCATTTAATAATCACTCTTTACAACTGTGGTGAGCAGAAAAGCATCTCAGCATGCAGCAGCAGAACAGAAGAACACATTGGGTTCCAGTCCTGCCACCAAGAACAAGTTCCTATTAAAGTGGCCGGTGAGTGGATATAAACATGGACTCAATATGTCTGTCAAAGCAGCATTTTAATGTGGTTAGTTTCGGTGTCCAGTTTTACAGGATCGGAATATACAACGACTCTAAGGATGTAGAAAATAAAATCAAAATAAGTGTGTATTTGGCACCCACGCTGCATAATAACCTGAGACCTGCAATCGAATCAAAGTGTGTTTCTTGAAGTCAGAGCCGAACTGAACGAATAGGGTTAGTTAATCGCATCTTTATGAAGTCATGTTGTTGAAGGATCGTTAAACGAAGTGACAGCAGCTTTTCTTCAAAACAAGGTCAACTTGAACCAGTCCGGTTTAATCTGCCAAAGATTCACCTGTGGAGCCGTCTCCTCCTGCGCTAGCTGTATTGCCGAAGTCCTTGGTCTGCTCGCTTTCATCCACCTTAATTTTATTCCTGTGAAAACACACACACGACCATGGTGAATCGAAAAAGAAAAATCTACAGTGGTGCTTGAAAGTTTGTGAACCCTTTAGAATTTTCTATATTTCTGCATAAATATGACCTAAAACATCATCAGATTTTCACACAAGTCCTAAAAGTAGATAAAGAGAACCCAGTTAAACAAATGAGACAAAAATATTATACTTGGTCATTTATTTATTGAGGAAAATGATCCAATATTACATATCTGTGAGTGGCAAAAGTATGTGAACCTCTAGGATTAGCAGTTCATTTGAAGGTGAAATTAGAGTCGGGTGTTTGCCATCCCACTGATTGAAATCAGGTTTGAGTGGGCACCCTGTTTTATTTAAAGAAACATCCACCTATCCTTTTATGTCTGCATTTTTTTATATGCATTACATGTAGGTTAGGTTAATTGGTGGCTCTAAATTTACCGTAGGTGTGAATGTGAGTGTGAATGGTTGTTTGTCAGTCCTGCGATGACCTGGCGACTTGTCCAGGGTGTACCCCGCCTCTCGCCCATAGTCAGCGGGGATAAGCTCCAGCTTGCCTGCAACCCTGCACAGGATAAGCGGTTACGGATAATGGATGGATGAACTATACTAATTTCCAATATTTCAAGAATACGTTACAATAATCTCAATCTAAACATTTCAGCTGAGACGGACCCATATATATATATATATATATATATATATATGCATGCTTTATTCTATCCACATTCACTGAATTTTGAGAAACATAGTGTTTTTTTTTTTTGCAAATTCAATGAATAAAAACTTTATACAAAACATCCAACAAAATCGTTTCCGCTTAGAATGTAAACAAACCGGCATAATGACAGGAACAATTTGTGAAAATTGTAATAATAATAATAATAATAATAATAATAATAATAATAATTCTTGAAAAATAAAAAAAATATGTTCTTATCATCAAATACTTTCATTCCATATTGTGTTGCTTTTTTAATTATTATTATTTTTTTAATTTCGTCCTTGGTTGGTTCAAGAACACGCTCCACCATTTTGCTTTTCTCGACTCATGGTATATGAGCTGATATCCTAGTAGTAGAGTAGCCAATCAGAGCACGCGACTGCTCAGATAGATAGATATAGTGTAGTGTAGTATCAATACTGAATTTGTACAAATGGAACTAAATGGAATTAAAAAAAAATAATGGCACAAAGAAACAACAATGAAATGAAAAGAAATGTTTCAACATAAAAAAAAATACTATAAGCAGTAATCAGTGAGCCGATAAATGAAACAAAGCCGATATTTGGTGTGAGATGACCGTTTGCTTTAAAAAAAAGAAGTAAAATAAAATAAATAAAATAGTAGTCTCAGGTCCAGGTTTTTTTCTGAAAGATTTACTTTTGTGCTGGGAAAAAAAAAAAAAAAAGCTTGGAACTCTAAAGATAGATAGATAGATAGATAGATAGATAGATAGATAGATAGATAGATAGATAGATAGATAGATAGATAGATTAAGGAAAAATTATATGCAAGTAGGACAATATACTAAGGTACAACTGAACTAATTACATGAAACTAGTTTTTTTTTGGTGGTAACTCTTTTGTAAAGCATCCTTGGGTTTGTGAAAGGCGCTATATAAATTGAAATTATTATTATTATTATTATTATTATTATTATTATTAACTAAAACCAAAGATAACACAACAAAGTGTAAAACACTTATTTCCATTGTGGTCTGAAGGAAAGTTTCAGGATGGCGCTATGTTGACTGTTTAATCATAGAACGTGGAATTAAGTGCAGTATCAATACTGAATTTGTACAAATGGAACTAAATGGAATTAAAAAAAAATAATGGCACAAAGAAACAACAATGAAATGAAAAGAAATGTTTCAACATAAAAAAAAAAATACTATAAGCAGTAATCAGTGAGCCGATAAATGAAACAAAGCCGATATTTGGTGTGAGATGACCGTTTGCTTTAAAAAAAAAAATTAAAATAAAATAAAATAAATAAAATAGTAGTCTCAGGTCCAGGTTTTTTTTCTGAAAGATTTACTTTTGTGCTGGGAAAAAAAAAAAGCTTGGAACTCTAAAATGTTTTTGTAATGTTTTGACTCTATAATTTAGAAGTCATAAAATACAAATGGATAAAGTTTGTCTGAAAAAAAAGGGAACTACGGGCCCGAAGACTTTTGCTCAGTGCTGTATGTCTATGTGTCGAATCTGTCCATTAGCTGTAACGGAAGACTTTATTCCGTTAGGCAGGTGGATGTAAACCTGACAGAAGCGCGGTGTTAATTAATGTGGGTGAATTTTTGTTGCGTGTTTCAGGTCAGTGTTGTGCTTGTCGACGTGCTTTGCTTCTCGCTGTAGCCGTTAGTGTACTAATGACAGGATTAATTACTCACGGAGAAGAAACGGCGTGCTGCTGAGCTCATAGAGGAGCGGCTGAACACGCACCTGTCTCCTCCAGAGATCCTCATTAAAATGAGCTGTTCTAGCAGTAAACACACACACACACGCGCACACACACACACACGCACGCACGCATGCACACGTGCGCTATTTTCTGCCTCCAGCTTCAGACGATCTCGTAGCTCGTGCCCTGTGTATTTATCTTGAGCTTGACAGATGGGAAGACTTCTTTAGCATCTCCTCTGCATCAGCACTTTCTCTGATGCTCACCGTTTAGAGACGTCATGCACACACGCGTTGAACACACACACACACACACACACACCATATGCTAAGCAGTGTGTCAGCTAACTTCCTACATTTTTTCGGTACTCAGACTTTATTTCCAGCGTTCAGTCGTTTTCAGTCAAAAGTCATCACACAGAAATCAGGGAAAGAATCAAGGGAGTGTTCTTTCTTTCTTTCTTTCTTTCTTTCTTTCTTTCTTTCTTTTGTTTATTCATTTTCTTCTTTATTCCTTAATTTTCATTCATTATGCATTGTCCTTTCTTCATTTCTTCCTTGCATTTTTTTTTGCTTGTTCTTGTTCATTTTCTCCTTTCTTTATTATTTTTGATTGATTCATTCAACTCTTTCTTTCTTTCTTTCTTTCTTTCTTTCTTTCTTTCTTTCTTTCTTTCTTTCATGTTTATTCATTTTCATCTTTGTTTCATAATTTTCTTTCTTTCTCTGTTTTTTATTCATTTTCTTCTTTCTTTCATTCTAACTCATTCATTCATTCAACTAAATCTTTCTTTCTCTTTGCTTTTTATTCATTTTCATCTTTATTTCACAATTTTTATTCTTTCTCTGTTTTTTATTCATTTTCTTCTTTCTTTCATTCTAACTCATTCATTCATTCAACTAAATCTTTCTTTCTCTTTCTTTCTTGCTTTTTTATTCATTTTACTCATTCATTCAACTAAATTTCTTTCTTTCTTTCAATTTCTTTCAACTAAATATTCTTTCTTTCTTCCTTTCTTTCTTTTTCTTATTTATTCATTTTCATCTTTATTTCATAATTTTTATTCTTTCTTTCTCGCATTGCTTTTTTATTCATTTTACTCATTCATTCAACTAAATTTCTTTCTTTCTTTCTTTCTTTCTTTCTTTCTTTCTTTCTTTCTTTTTCATGTTTATTCATTTTCATCTTTGTTTCATAATTTTCTTTCTTTCTCTGTTTTTTATTCATTTTCTTCTTTCTTTCATTCTAACTCATTCATTCATTCAACTAAATCTTTCTTTCTCTCTTTGCTTTTTATTCATTCATTTCTTTCTTTCTTTCTTTCTTTCTTTCTTTCTTTCTTTCTTTCTTTCAACTAAATATTCTTTCTTTCTTTTTCTTATTTATTCATTTTCATCTTTATTTCATAATTTTTATTCTTTCTTTCTCGCTTTGCTTTTTTATTCATTTTACTCATTCATTCAGCTAAATTTCTTTCTTTCTTTCTTTCTTTTTCATGTTTATTCATTTTCATCTTTGTTTCATAATTTTCTTTCTTTCTCTGTTTTTTTATTCATTTTCTTCTTTCTTTCATTCTAACTCATTCATTCAACTAAATCTTTCTTTCTCTCTTTGCTTTTTATTCATTTCTTTCTTTCTTTCTTTCTTTCTTTCTTTCTTTCTTTCTTTCTTTCTTTCAACTAAATATTATTTTTTTCTTTCTTTCTTTCTTTCTTTCTTTTTCTTATTTATTCATTTTCATCTTTATTTCATAATTTTTATTCTTTCTTTCTCGTGTTGCTTTTTTATTCATTTTACTCATTCATTCAACTAAATTTCTTTCTTTCTTTCTTTCTTTCTTTCTTTCTTTCTTTCTTTCTTTCTTTCTTTCTTTCTTTCTTTCTTTCCATTCATTCATTCTCCCCTTTCTTTCCTTCTCTCTTTCTATTTTTTATTGTTTATTCATTTTCATCTTTCTTTCTTTCTTTCTTTCTTTCTTTCTTTCTCAAATAACATAGTTATTCTTCCTCTTTTTTATTCTTTTGTGAGTGAAGACAAAATACTCTATCTCTGCCCCCCTCCCTCCTTCCTCTTCTTTCCCCTCAGGTGTGTTTTAGGCCTGGATCCCCCCGTCCCCACTCTGTGCTCCGTCATGTCCGTTGATCAGTGAACTCCACTCGACACACTCGTAATGAGCTGTAATGAGTGACGCTCGCTGAGACGGACACGAGCTCTTCAGCATCTCCGCCAACGCTGTGTTGACTCAGAGCCGCGGTGACTGAGGGCGAGACGGACAGGAGTTCTCATTCAGCTAGTTCACAGACAAATAAAGCAGGCTGGTGTGTGTGTGTGTGTGTGTGTGTGTGTGTGTGTGTGTGCAGCTGCACACTCGATACACTGTCACGTTGTTGAATGAATCCTGTTTTAAAGACCTGAGATGTGATGAATCTAAAGGATTTATAAATATCATACACAGCCTGGGGAGGACAGCAGGTGTGTGTCGAGTGTTTTCACTATATTTCTATTGTCTAGCCGTGACCTTCATGACGTGATGTCGTCATAGTAACATGGTGAACAAGGGAGTGTGCTCGACCGACATAAAGCAGCACCCAGAAGGAGTGATCAGGTTTGTATCCGTGCCCCAGCGCCACACAGAACGCCCCGCCAATCACACGAGAAAAGATGGAATGTGCACAGTGCACACCTTTGCTTTCACCAGACATTTGTCACCAAATTTCCGTGCTTTTCGTTCCCAGACCCAGCCACAGCACATCTGGTTAGAGGCTTCTGCTCCCTTGAAACACGTCGGATCCTCAGCAGTGTACGGACTTGGCGAAAAAATCAAGTAGTTGACGATGTCTGTGTGTGTCACAGCTGGCAGCAGTGCACTGTCTTCACTCACTTCCTCTCCATTTTGTTTGGCTCCAGGCTGTCGATTAACTGCAGTTTCCCCAGATAGCGGGGCCCTTACACCGGGCCCCAGGCCGTCTACATACTCTCTAGCAGCTTCTGTTTTCTTACTGCAGGTTTCTCTGGCTGATGCTGTTCCAGAAGTTGCAATTTTTCCTGTGTGAAATGCAAGCGTGGTTGTTTGTTTATGGAAATCGATATCAACAATATGAGTATACTCCCCCTGTAGTGTATACTCTCTCTCTCTCTCTCTCTCTCTCTCTCTCCCCTGTAGTGTATACTCTCTCTCTCTCTCTCTCTCTCTCTCTCTCTCTCTCTCCCCCCTGTAGTGTACTCTCTCTCTCTCTCTCTCCCCTGTAGTGTACTCTCTCTCTCTCTCTCTCTCTCTCTCCCCCCTGTAGTGTACTCTCTCTCTCTCTCTCTCTCTCCCCTGTAGTGTATACTCTATCTCTCTCTCTCTCTCTCTCTCTCCCCCCTGTAGTGTATACTCTCTCTCTCTCCCCCTGTAGTGTACTCTCTCTCTCTCTCTCTCTCTCTCTCTCCCCTGTAGTGTATACTCTCTCTCTCTCCCCCTGTAGTGTACTCTCTCTCTCTCCCCTGTAGTGTACTCTCTCTCTCCCCTGTAGTGTACTCTCTCTCTCTCCCCTGTAGTGTACTCTCTCTCTCTCCCCTGTAGTGTATACACTCTCTCTCTCTCCCCTGTAGTGTATACTCTCTCTCTCCCCTGTAGTGTACTCTCTCTCTCTCTCCTGTAGTGTATACTCTCTCTCTCCCCTGTAGTGTATACTCTCTCTCTCTCCCCTGTAGTGTACTCTCTCTCTCTCCCCTGTAGTGTATACACTCTCTCTCTCTCCCCTGTAGTGTATACTCTCTCTCTCCCCTGTAGTGTACTCTCTCTCTCTCTCCCCTGTAGTGTATACTCTCTCTCTCTCTCTCTCTCTCTCTCTCCCCTGTAGTGTATACTCTCTCTCTCTCTCTCTCTCTCCCCGTAGTGTACTCTCTCTCTCTCTCTCTCTCTCTCTCTCTCTCTCCCCTGTAGTGTACTCTCTCTCTCTCCCCTGTAGTGTTCTCTCTCTCTCTCTCTCTCTCTCTCCTGTAGTGTATACTCTCTCTCTCTCTCTCCCCTGTAGTGTATACTCTCTCTCTCTCTCTCTCTCTCTCTCTCTCCCCTGTAGTGTATACTCTCTCTCTCCCCTGTAGTGTACTCTCTCTCTCTCTCCCCTGTAGTGTATACTCTCTCTCTCTCTCTCTCTCTCTCCCCTGTAGTGTATACTCTCTCTCTCTCTCTCTCTCTCTCTCCCCGTAGTGTACTCTCTCTCTCTCTCTCTCTCCCCTGTAGTGTACTCTCTCTCTCTCCCCTGTAGTGTTCTCTCTCTCTCTCTCTCTCTCTCTCTCTCTCCTGTAGTGTATACTCTCTCTCTCTCTCTCCCCTGTAGTGTATACTCTCTCTCTCTCTCTCTCTCTCTCTCTCTCTCTCTCTCCCCTGTAGTGTATACTCTCTCTCTCTCTCTCTCCCCTGTAGTGTACTCTCTCTCTCCCCTGTAGTGTATACTCTCTCTCTCTCTCTCTCTCTCTCTCTCTCCCCTGTAGTGTACTCTCTCTCTCTCCCCTGTAGTGTATACTCTCTCTCTTTCTCTCTCTCTCTCTCTCTCTCTCTCTCCCCTGTGGTGTACTCTCTCTCTCTCTCTCTCTCTCCCCTGTAGTGTACTCTCTCTCTCTCCCCCTGTAGTGTATACTCTCTCTCTCTCTCTCTCTCTCTCTCTCTCTCCCCTGTAGTGTATACTCTCTCTCTCCCCCCTGTAGTGTACTCTCTCTCTCTCCCCCCTGTAGTGTACTCTCTCTCTCTCCCCCCTGTAGTGTACTCTCTCTCTCTCCCCCCTGTAGTGTACTCTCTCTCTCTCTCTCCCCTGTAGTGTACTCTCTCTCTCTCTCTCTCTCTCTCCCCTGTAGTGTACTCTCTCTCTCTCCCCTGTAGTGTACTCTCTCTCTCTCCCCTGTAGTGTACTCTCTCTCTCTCCCCTGTAGTGTACTCTCTCTCTCTCTCTCCCCTGTAGTGTATACTCTCTCTCTCTCTCTCTCTCTCTCCCCCCCCTGTAGTGTACTCTCTCTCTCTCTCTCTCCCCTGTAGTGTACTCTCTCTCTCTCTCTCTCTCTCTCTCTCTCTCTCTCCCCCCTGTAGTGTACTCTCTCTCTCTCTCTCTCTCTCTCCCCTGTAGTGTACTCTCTCTCTCTCTCTCTCTCTCTCTCTCTCTCTCCCCTGTAGTGTACTCTCTCTCTCTCCTGTAGTGTATACTCTCTCTCTCTCTCCTGTAGTGTACTCTCTCTCTCTCTCCCCTGTAGTGTATACTCTCTCTCTCTCTCTCTCTCTCTCTCTCTCTCTCTCCCCTGTAGTGTATACTCTCTCTCTCTCTCTCTCTCTCTCTCTCCTGTAGTGTACTCTCTCTCTCTCCTGTAATGTACACTCACATGTTAAATCACTTTGTGAATCATTTTATGAAACTGTAGGCATGTTTTCCAGGACAAATATGTGTGTGTGTGTGTGTGTGTGTGTGTGTGTGTGTGTGTGTGTGTGTGTGTGTGTGTGTTTAAATCTGATTTCCATCCATCACACACACGGAGGCTGCTGGCAGATGGAGAAACACTAAGTCACTAATGAGTGTAGCAGGAGTCAAACAGCTCGGTTTCACCTCCGGCCTCGTTCCAAATCCATTTCCATTCATCACCGCTGCCTTGCTCTCAGCCCTCACCCTGCACACACTCCTACAGCCTGTCTCTTTTATTCTCCATGTCATTGTGTGCATATTTAGTGCTAGTTTATCTCCGAGAATCCCACTGAGACTTTTTTAAATCTCTTTTGTAAAGAAGAAACCAAACCCAAGAACAGCACCAGTGAGTCATGAAGAGAAACGAAAACACAATTAACGCACAAGAAGTGATATTAATGCACCAATCAGAGAGTGCGCACTCATCACCTCGACAACATCAACACCAGTCCCGCTTCCAAATCTCGGCTTCACAATCTCCAAATCAGCAGGATTAATTACTCTCTTTCTCGCTCTCGCTCTCTCTCTCTGTGTGTGTGTGTGTGTGTGTGTGTGTGTGAGAGAGAGAGATTATCTCAGCATGTTAATATATTATGTTATTGTACAAACAAGAAGAATGAACGAAAGCTGGCAAAAGCCACAGAAAGATGATGATTAAACCAGAAAAAGCCAAAAAAGATGCAAAATCAGAAAAATGGCAAAAAGAAGGGAAAAGATAGAAAAGGCAAAAAAGAGAAAGGAGTTTTTAAAAAGATAAAAAAGTTAAAGTCCAAAAAAGCCAACAAAATATGGGAAAGAAAGAAAGAAAGAAAGAAAGAAAGAAAGACTGTAAAAGGTGGGAAAACCAGAAACAGCCAAAAAAATGGAAAAGTTTGAAAAAAGCCACAAAAAAAATGGACTAAAAAATCTGTAAAAAGAAAATATAGGAAAAGGGGGGATAAGAAAATGGATAGAAAATGCCAAAGCCAGAAAAGGAAAAAAAAAGATACAACCCCGATTCCAAAAAAGTTGGGACAAAAGTACAAATTGTAAATAAAAACGGAATGCAATGATGTGGAAGTTTCAAAATTCCACATTTTATTCAGAATAGAACATAGATGGCATATCAAATGTTTAAACTGAGAAAATGTATCATTTAAAGAGAACAATTAGGTGATTTTAAATTTCATGACAACAACACATCTCAAAAAAGTTGGAACAAGGCCATGTTTCCCACTGTGAGACATCCCCTTTTCTCTTTACAACAGTCTGTAAACGTCTGGGGACTGAGGAGACAAGTTGCTCAAGTTTAGGGATAGGAATGTTAACCCATTCTTGTCTAATGTAGGATTCTAGTTGCTCAACTGTCTTAGGTCTTTTTTGTCGTATCTTCTGTTTTATGATGCGCCAAATGTTTTCTGTGTGTGAAAGATCTGGACTGCAGGCTGGCCAGTTCAGTACCCGGACCCTTCTTCTACGCAGCCATGATGCTGTAATTGATGCAGTATGTGGTTTGGCATTGTCATGTTGGAAAATGCAAGGTCTTCCCTGAAAGAGACGTCGTCTGGATGGGAGCATATGTTGCTCTAGAACCTGGATATACCTTTCAGCATTGATGGTGTCTTTCCAGATGTGTAAGCTGCCCATGTCACATGCACTAATGCAACCCCATACCATCAGAGATGCAGGCTTCTGAACTGAGCGCTGATAACAACTTGGGTCGTCCTTCTCCTCTTTAGTCCGAATGACACGGCGTCCCTGATTTCCATAAAGAACTTCAAATTTTGATTCGTCTGACCACAGAACAGTTTTCCACTTTGCCACAGTCCATTTTAAATGAGCCTTGGCCCAGAGAAGACGTCTGCGCTTCTGGATCATGTTTAGATACGGCTTCTTCTTTGAACTATAGAGTTTTAGCTGGCAACGGCGGATGGCACAGTGAATTGTGTTCACAGATAATGTTCTCTGGAAATATTCCTGAGCCCATTTTGTGATTTCCAATACAGAAGCATGCCTGTATGTGATGCAGTGCCGTCTAAGGGCCCGAAGATCACGGGCACCCAGTATGGTTTTCCGGCCTTGACCCTTACGCACAGAGATTCTTCCAGATTCTCTGAATCTTTTGATGATATTATGCACTGTAGATGATGATATGTTCAAACTCTTTGCAATTTTATACTGTCGAACTCCTTTCTGATATTGCTCCACTATTTGTCGGTGCAGAATTAGGGGGATTGGTGATCCTCTTCCCATCTTTACTTCTGAGAGCCGCTGCCACTCCAAGATGCTCTTTTTATACCCAGTCATGTTAATGACCTATTGCCAATTGACCTAATGAGTTGCAGTTTGGTCCTCCAGCTGTTCCTTTTTTGTACCTTTAACTTTTCCAGCCTCTTATTGCCCCTGTCCCAACTTTTTTGAGATGTGTTGCTGTCATGAAATTTCAAATGAGCCAATATTTGGCATGAAATTTCAAAGGCCCAATCCCAATTCTAATTTCTACCCCTCCCCCTTCCCCTCCCCCTTCCCCTTGGCCCTTCCCCTTGAAACTGAGCTACAAGGGATAGGGCTTGAAATTCAACCCTTACGTATTGGGATAGCCCTTCAACGATCGCATACGTCATCGCGTACCTCCGTCAGCGTTTACGTTAGCAAAATGCGACCAAATGCGTCATTGGCTGCGACCAGCCGCTACAGTCAGAGACAGAGGCAGAACCAGAAATCTCTGCTGGCAGGGTGTGATTTGTTAACTAACACCACTGAATGGGATATCTTTGGCGCTTCGTGCACCACATCCGACAGAATGAGGTGTCAGAACACTCATGTAAACAATAAAAGCGAGAATAACAGAACAAAACGTACGCAGTCAAGCAACCGAAAACAATACTCACTCCCAAAGCTTTTTAGCAGCAGCTTGGATTTCAGAAATCGCTGCTCATTCTCAGCTCGAAAGCGAATCAAGCGGCGTGTTTCCTCTGGATAACAACTTAAAACACGTAAATAATGGAGAAAATACATTTATGACAATCTTTCGCCGCAGGAACCGCCATCTTTCTGAAATCCGCATGAAATCTCGCTGAAATCCGCATGGCATTGTGGGAAATCACTCAAACCCCTTCGTTCGGAGTCAGCGCCAGGAAAATCTCCGTTTGGAGGGGTACAGAAGCCCTACCCCTTCCCCTACCCCTCCGCGTTAACTGGGATTGGGATACCCCTACCCCTTCACGTGAACGCGCAAAATGGAGGGGAAGGGCCAAGGGGTGAAATGGGATTCGGCCAAAATGTCTCACTTTCGACATTTGATATGTTGTCTATGTTCTGTTTTGAATACAATATCAGTTTTTGAGATTTGTAAATTATTGCATTCCGTTTTTATTTACAATTTGTACTTTGTCCCAACTTTTTTGGAATTTGTTTGTTTGTTTATTTAATTATTTATTTATGCATTGAAATTGACCATGAAACACAGTTGCAGTCTCCTGAATACATGAAACAGAACTCAAAAAAAAAAAAATTAAATCGTACCATTTGTCTATCTGTTTAATTTATTTAACTTATTTTTTACATTTTGTTTCCTTTCCACACGCAAGCCGGCTACAGCGTTGCATTCTGGGTAATGTAGAAGCAGGAGGAAGAGACAAGATGCTAATGCAGAGAAGAAAATACAGTAAAGGTACACAGAAGGGGAAAATGTCAGAGGGCATTAATTGTTATTCGTTTATTTGTGAAACGGTGATATTTCCACGTCCTTCCGCCTCATTCCTTTACCGACTCGTGGCTGTTAGCGGCTTGAAAGGTTAGCCTTGAAAAGAAAGGGCAGGATATGACATTTGTGCACATCAGGTGTGTGTGTGTGTTAGTGTGTGTGTGTGTGTGTGATACAGAGAAGCTTTTTCTTTTTCTCCACCTCCTCCAACTTCCTGTTTCCGTCAGGGTCGGCTTTTAAAGCTTCCATCATAGCGAGTGAAGGATTCATTAGCATACGATTGAAGGAGAGAGAGAGAGAGAGAGAGAGAGAGAGCAGATTGATCCGGGTGTCTGATGGCATTATGATCAAGGCACAGTGCTGATGAGGCAAGTAAGAGAAAGAGATAGTGTGTGTCACACACACATACACACCTCTTCATGTCTTTTGTCTACATGTCTTCTTTTCTTTCGACATCCTTTCTTTGCCTCTCCATCCCTCATTCTAACTTTCACTCCTATTTCCTCTCCTTTGTCTTTATCCCTTTATAACAAGATGAAGAAAGAAGGTGAGGGGCGGAGCTAGTGGTTGTACTTTTTTGGACTTTTAACGTCTTTTCACCACCTGTTAATATAGATCATATAATTATACAAATGAATGAATGAATGAATGAGGGCGGCATGGTGGTGTCGTGGTTAGCACTGTCATTGAGAGAGAGAGAGAGCGCAGATTGATCCGGGTGTCTGATGGGATTATGATCAAGGCACAGTGCTGGTGAGGCAAGTAAGAGAAAGGGATAGTGTGTGTCACACACACACACACACCTCTTCATGTCTTTTCTCTACGTGTCTTCTTTTCTTCTTCTCTCTACATCCTTTCTTCGCCTCTCCATCCCTCACTCTAACTTTCACTCCTATTTCGTCTCCTTTGTCTTTATCCCACAGCAAGAAGGTTCTGGGTTTGAGCCCTTTCTGTGCGGAGTTTGCATGTTCTCCCCGTGTCCGCGTGGGTTTCCTCCGGGTGCTCCGGTTTCCCCCACAGTCCAAAGACATGCAGGTTAGGTTAACTGGTGACTCTAAATTGAGCGTAGGTGTGAATGTGAGTGTGAATGGTTGTCTGTGTCTATGTGTCAGCCCTGTGATGACCTGGCGACTTGTCCAGGGTGTACCCCGCCTTTCGCCCGTAGTCAGCTGGGATAGGCTCCAGCTTGTCCATGACCCTGCACAGGATAAGTGGTTACAGATAATGGCTGGATGGATGGATGGATGGATGGATGAAAAGTTGAGGGAAGCCAAAAAATATGGAAAAGCCAGAAAAAAGAGAAAGAAAAGTGAAATTAAAAACAGACACCGAAAAGCTAGAAAGGGCAAACTTGAAAAAGCAAATTAAAAAAAAAAATGAAAACAAAAAACGTGGAAAAGGCAAAGCTGGAGAAAAATTATTTTAAAAGCCAAAAAAAAAAAAAAGCTGGAGAGAGGATGATGGGTTGGGTTAGGATGATGGGTGTTGTTTGGAGGAGGGGTGGGGTTAGGATGTGGGTGGGGTTAGGATGCGGGTGGAGTTGGTATGAATGGTGGGGTTACGATGGGGGTGGGACCAATGTGTGGGTAGGGTTAGGATGAACGGTGGGGTTATGATAAGGGGTGGGGTTAGGATGCGGGTGGAGTTGGTATGAATGTTGGGGTTACGATGGGGGTGGGATCAATGTGTGGGTAGGGTTAGGATGAACGGTGGGGTTATGATAAGGGGTGGGGTTAGGATGAATGGTGGGGTTGAGTTAATATGAATGGTGGGGTTACAATGAGGGGTGGAGTTAGTATGAATGGTGGGGTTAGGATGTGGGTGTGGTTAGGATGATGGGTGGAGTTAGTATGAATGGTGGGGTTAGGATGTGGTGGGATTAGGAAGAAGAGTGGTGTTTTGATGAGAGATGGGGTTAGATTGTCGGTGGGGTGGAGTTAGAATGTGGGTGGGGTGGGGTTAGGATGAATTTTGGGATTAGGATGTGGGTGGGGTTAGGATGAATGTTGGGGTTGAGTTAATATGAATAGTGGGGTTACGATGAGGGGTGGGATTAGGATGATGGGTGGGGCTAGCTGAGAGGCAGGGTTTACACTTGCACACTTATACACACGTACCAACTGGTACAAACACACACTCCTTGCACATGTACAGTATGTAACACACTCCTGTGTCTGTTTCAGTGTGAACTCTCCTCCTGCTGTATGCTGTGAACCACACACTGTAATTATAATCTATAAACAATTCAAGATGGCTGCCTCGACTCGTGTCAGTGTTTGCTTTTTACATTCATGCGCTGATTCAAATCGTCTGGTCCTCATATGTCCAGTATAAAATTGCAGACGCAAACTTCAGGCGCGACGGCACGGTGGTGTAGTGGTTAGCGCTGTCGCCTCACAGCAAGAAGGTCCGGGTTCGAGCCCCGTGGCTGGCGAGGGCCTTTCTGTGCGGAGTTTGCATGTTCTCCCCGTGTCCGCGTGGGTTTCCTCCGGGTGCTCCGGTTTCCCCCACAGTCCAAAGACATGCAGGTTAGGTTAACTGGTGACTCTAAATTGACCGTAGGTGTGAATGTGAGTGTGAATGGTTGTCTGTGTCTATGTGTCAGCCCTGTGATGACCTGGCGACTTGTCCAGGGTGTGCCCCACCTTTCGCCCGTAGTCAGCTGGGATAGGCTCCAGCTCGCCTGCGACCCTGTAGAACAGGATAAAGCGGCTAGAGATAATGAGATGAGAATGAAACTTCAGGCGCCACAAATCTCATCTGGAGACCTGTGTTGTAAACGGAACATCTTGTGACTCTGTGTGATTTTTTTTTTTTGACTGGATTGTTCTTGCAGACCTGAGTGCTGACTCACAGCCGTGCGTGAAATGACGGATCTAAAGGGAAGTGCACGCTGAAGCATCAGGCTGTAATCACGCTGTTCATCCTGTGTGCGCTGGAGAGGAGAACACATGCACCACGAAACCCAAAGCAAGAGAAAATGACTCTAATCTGATGTGACCGTGAGGCAATGATGTCTTTGTTTTCCTGGAACAAAGCCTCTCCGGTTCTCTCCGTTCTCTCATCCGTCAGCCCTCTGTCCTCGCTGGCGTACCGAGAACTTTTGGCACGCACTGTGCCCGGCCTCGTTTTTCTCTCTGGCTGAAATGTCAGAGCTAATATTGACTCGTTAAAGCATGAAAGTTTAATCAGCTTTCTGGGAGACGGAAAAAATCGCCGTGTGTCCTTTGAAGGGGGATTAGGTCTCACTCTTTCACTTGTTTATATTTTTTCTTTCTTTCTCAGAAATCTGAGGTCTATTCTTTTATTTCATCCACATTTTCTGGATTGCTGTAATCTGAGACGCCCCATGACTCTCTCTCTCTCTTTCTCTCTTTCTTTTCTCTTTTCCCTCTTGTCTGTGTGTGATTGATGGCTTTGCCAGTGTGGCGTGCACTTCATTATCCTGATTCACCATCTCCCTGCGTGTGTGTGTGTGTGTGTGTGTGTGTGTGTGTGTGTGTGTGTGTGTGTGTTCTCCTGCGTGTGTGGTTCATTACTTTGATCCTCTGTGTCTTGGATGTGGGCCGCACCGAAGAGGAGATGATGATGATGATGTGTGTGTGTGTGTGTGTGTGTGTGTGTGTGTGTGTGTGTGTGTGTATGTGTATGTGTGTTGGGGGAATCTGAAAGCGGGAATCCGATTGAGCAAATAAAATCATAGGCAGAAATTTGGAGAAAGAGATCCACTGATGGCGGAGAGAGAGAGAGAGAGAGAGATCATTTCCATGTGATGTTGATGCTCGTGTAGCTCTTTCAAATTCAGTTAGTGTTGGTATAAAACCAAACAAAAGTTCATTCGCTTGTTCAAATTCATCTCAACTTTTCACACAATCATGTCCCAAAATGTCATAGGAATCCCAGGGGCGGAGCTTGGTGCACGAATCGCAGCCATAATTGACGAGCTTCTCAAGATAAACAAATTTCCCGACTACGGGAACCACACTAGAAGCTAATCGAGCAAATTTTGAGCCTCTTTCTGTCACAAATCGGTCCTCATTCAAATCGAGTATCTTTTCAGATTATCTTGCGGCGTGTGGCGTGAAAAAGTCAAATCTCGACGCCTCTGATCTGCTCACGGTCTGATCCTGGCTGCCTGTTTCAAAACAAGTTGAATATTTAGGACTCGATAACTGTCTTGTCTGAAAATTCAATCATGATGCGATCGGATATCCAATCACAGTTGACAGTTGAGCTGATCGGTCATTCGCCATGATTTTTTTTTTTTTCCAGAAATTCCCAAGAAACCTTCTGGAAGTTGTGACGTTCCAGGAGTCAGGATAATCTGTCAGGGCTTTGGGTATAATCTGAACGTGTGTGGTGTTTATACTTATCATATTTTGTATCTCATCTACATACATGTCAACCTTTGGTCAATCAAACCTGTATAACCAACCTCCAAAATCCGTATTTCCCTTATAAAATCCGTATAAGATGCAAATTAAAATAATTTACCTAAAATTTGAATGATAATTAACAATGATGTATCCCAGTTACTTTTTATTCAATATTAATAACAATAAACCTTCAGAATGAATACAAAGCTCCAATGTTTGACCAAAACACAAAGTGTTATCGGCGTAGTTACGAAGGAAATACTTCGTTGTTTGGAGACAGGTTTCACCGAGCGGCTATTATGCGCGAGACTTCATATTAGCCACAAAGTCAGGAAAATCTGTTCGTAAAATTACGTTATAATGACCAAATACGTACAATGAAAAGTATTTTTCCAGTCTCACCTGTGAAAGGTAATCCCATGTGATCTTGTTTGGACGGTAAACCTGTTGGTACAGTTAAACGCAGCACATGAATGAGGCATCTTTATTCTCGCCTACTGTCTAGACGCTATACCAGAGACGGCTGAAGAATCTCCACTTTGCCACATCCAATATGGCGGCGAGGATGACGTATGATTCTACGCAGAAGGCGCCGTCTATGTTTATATGTCTATGACTTCACGGTTGGCGGGATTCTCGCAATGCGGTGTGCGCATGATCAAAAGTGGAACGAAGTCTCGCTACCACAAGATAACGCGCGATTTCATAAGACTCTTTACTGGCTGTCTGTGGTGTACAGTACGTTTATCATCGTGGGAATTGATTATAGCTCTAAATAAATATTGAAGTTTTTTTAAAAGAATCCGTATAACTTTATTTATACGCCCGTATACTACGTTTATTGAATCAAATCCGTATAAAATACGGACATTCCGTATAGGTTGACATGTATGCATCTAAATTCACACACTCCTTCAAATATGTTTAAAATAATGGTTGCTATAGCAACCGCTCTTTTCCAAGGACTTGTATAGCAGAGTCTCCACATACACTAAACATAAGAATAAACAGATTCATGACTGTGTTGTTGTTGAATTAAAACTATATATATATATATATATCATCAGTACCGAGTTATCCATGAGGAGAGGTTTATTTAGCGTTTATGGAAGGAGTGTGCAGTGTCGGTGCTTTGTGCCCATCAGTGGTGAAGCTGCAGCTTTCACATTAAACAGTTTACACCTTGTGGTTTCTCTGTAACATGACAAGCTATGACTTTTGTCCTTAAAAAAAAAAGACACTGATGATGGAACGATTGTTATACTGGCTACTACCGAAATGAGAACAGGAAAGAACATTCATGGATGTTTCATAACTTAAAATGTAATTTTAAATGGATTAAAAGTAGGCTGTCTTTGGTTTATATACACTACCGTTCAAAAGTTTGGGGTCACTTTGAAATGTCCTTATTTTTGAAAGAAAAGCACTGTTCTTTTCAATGAAGATCACTTTAAACTAATCAGAAATCCACTCTATACATTGCTAATGTGGTAAATGACTATTCTAGCTGCAAATGTCTGGTTTTTGGTGCAATATCTCCATAGGTGTATAGTAGAGTGGGGGGAAAAAGCCCCCCTTAAGGAAAATTCAGTTTTTCTCCAAGTTGAAATGAACCATGTGTTTAGTTTAATCATAGTTTTTGACAACAGTGACATGTTGAGCCCTGCACTCCCGCGGGAGTCCCGCGGGACCCACCGCAAAGCAGTGTGGCGCGGGACAAATTTTGAAAGCTCATTGCGGGCGCGAGCGGTGATAAGCTGCAGTCCCGCTAACTAAAAATGTGTTTGAAATAAAATGTATAAATTATTCATTTATATCTATCATATATAATTTGTGCTGGATATTTTATTTGGCATTAATAAAAACATTTTAAGATGCCTAAATTTGCAGAGAGTCAGTTTGCCAGAGGAATAGCATCTTAAATTTGCCATTGATCTCCCTAACGAGAAATCCGTCGATCACTCTAATGACTCACAGTTCACACCCAGCTAGCAAAAAAACCATGAGTGAAGTGATTTACGGCTTGCGTTAGTCTACAACTCTAATCAGTGAGACAGGTTACACAGTTACGGTAGGCTTGACTCAATGCTATCCCAGAAATCCTTCCTGTAATATGCAAATGTGGCTGTCCAATCAGAGGTGGCCAAATTTGCATATTACAGGAAGGATTTCTGGGATAGCATTGAGTCAAGCCTACCGTCACTGTGTAACCTGTCTCTCTGACTAAAGTTGTAGACTAACGCAAGCAGTAAATCAATTCACTTCTCTTACTAGCTCTGCTTTGCAATAAAAAAAACACACACACATCATTGCTACAAAGTGAGCCTATTCACTTTTTTATGCTGATCAGAGAATTACAATAGTTTCTCATATGATAAAAATGTGTGACTCGTGATTAAATAATTTCATTGTTTGACAGCACTAATTATTGTTATTAAAGATACTATATGCTGTATTCAGAAACAAGGTAAATAATAACAACGTGAGCTGTAGATATTTATGCTGAAATCCACTCAAAGTAGGGAGCGAGGCACCATCACGCTGTGTCAAGACAAGAACTTTCCTGAGAAATCACGCGAACGTCTGCATCATGCGGGATTTGCGGGCGGGAGCGGGACTGAAAATCATAATTCTTTGCGGGCGCGGGCGGGAGTGGGACTGCACAATGCGGGCGGGAGCGGGACTGAAAAATCCGACCCACACAGACCTCTAGTGACATGAAAAATAATGCCACCTAAAGTTTGCCTAAAGTTAATACTTTTTTTTTTTTACAAAAACAAACATTGTGCCAAGGGGGCCTTTTACCCCCCCAGTGGGGTAAAAGGCCCCCTGAGGTGGGGCAATAGGCCCCCTCACTCAAAAAAAGCTGTTTGGATAGAAAAAGTGTTTACTTAAGCCTATAATGTGAAAGAAACAAGAAAATATCCCTGAATTAATGAATAGATGCATTATTTTATTATATTTCGCATTTTAATTTCAATGTAATTTTGTGTGGATTGAACATGAATTAACAAAGAACAAGTGCATCAATAAATAATGCTAATATTATTTTTTTTTAATATTAAGTTCAAATTACTTGCTTTACTCAATCAGGTAAGCGAGATGTTATTAAAAACTATGTATCTGCTATTCAGAAATGTATGAAATACAGTAATTATGATAAAAGGAAACGATGCCCCCTGGGGGCCATTTACCCCGCCATTAAGGGGGCGTTTTACCCCACAGACTACACTTTTACAAAAAAGGGTCTTACTTTCAAAATGTGATTCAACTTTTTATACCTAATGTATTTTTTTTAACGTACTGACTTGTCTACTCATACCACATACACAGCTGTGATATCTGATGAAATAGCAGCTATCTAAATACAGTTTTACTGATTTCTGAAAATTATATCACTTACCATGAAATTTGATCTCTCTCCCCTGCGTTGCTGATATGCGATCCACAGTGGATATTTGTATATCCCCGTTGTCAAGCCAGTCCATATCAACAATAGAAATGTAACTTTGCGCCATCTGGTGGTTATTTTGGGTAAAACAGGCCGGGGGCGTATTACCCCACGGGGGCTTTTTCCCCCACTCTACTATACAGTGATGGGAATAACGGCGTTAGAAATAAATGGCGTTACTAACGGCGTTACTTTTTTTAGTAACGAGTAATCTAACTAATTACTTTTTACATCGTTATAACGCCATTCCTGTTACTTACAATAAAATACTATGCGTTACTTTATTAAAGCTGTTTTCATCTGGCACGCTGCTTGTTCAGCCTTTCTTTACTGTGTTTTAGTGTGGGGCGGGGTGACGTGAGACAATGGCATAGTCAGCCAATCAGAGTAGATTTGGACAACATACGTAGGTAGGCTCCGCCTACTGCACACACTTTCAATCAGAAGACACAGCGATGGCGAGCGGTCAGCCCAACACTGCGCGTTCAACCTGGAAGTACAGCATTACTTTTCATTACTTGAAATAAAAGGCAAAAATGTCTACGTGCAATGCACATTATGTCGAGGAACAAAGCGTTTGTCCTCGTCAGTGGCCAGTAATTAGTAACAATTTTAATAACTACAAAAATATATTAAATTTGATAGATGTCTTATCTCGCATTGTCCCACAAGAATATTAATATAGTGTAGATAATGTTACTAACTGGTTCTGTTAAGTGTCCATTTCAGTCATTAAACACATTTAACATTCACTTTTATGATGATTACACTAATTGAATTTGGTTTTTTTTTTTTGGGGGGGGGACACAAAATGTAACGGAATAATTACTTTCCCTGGTAATTAGTTACTTTTATGACAAAGTAACTCCATTACTAACTCAGGCTACATCCACACGACAACGGCAACGAGATTTAAAAAAAAAAATATCGTGTCCACATGGGCAACGATCAGTAAAATATCAGGTCCATATGGCAACGCAACGCTTGCTGAAAACGATGCAATACACATGCCACACCTCTAGGTGCGCTGTAAGACGGTCCCATTAGAGACACCACAACAATAGAAGTAGTAAGGACGCATGCGCATAAACTATTATGCGCGAGACTTCATATTAGCCACAAAGTCAGAAAAATCTGTTCGTAAAATTACATTATAATGACCAAATACAATGAAAAGTATTTTTCCAGTCTCACCTGTGAAAGGTAATCCCATGTGATCTCGTTTGGACGGTAAACCTGTTGGTACAGTTAAACGCAGCACATGAATGAGGCAACTTTATTCTCCGCTTTGACCCATCCAATATGGCGGCAAGGATGACGTATGATTCTACGCGGAAGGCGGCGTCTTTAATGGCCCGGAATAAATTGAATGCTACACGTTGATGGATTAATTTGTTGTTCTACGCCCTTTTTGAGGAATGTATTGTAGGACTTAAACCAACATCTGAAGAGGTGAGATCGCTCCTTTTTTTTCCCTATTTTTGCTGGCGGGATTGACTCTCTCTCTCTCTCTCTCTCTCTCTCTCTCTCTCTCTCTCACTTTGCACCATTACACAATAAATATTCACAGTGAAAATATTTTGTAAGCGCGTTTCATGAACCAAGTTATAGGATTTGTTGACAACTCGCATCGAGTTCGTTACACTTCTACCCGGCGTGAAGCACATGTGGTTGTGACGTCATCATAAACAAATCCGTTCTACTCATCCAGACGACTTCGCAACGGCGCCGTTGCCAGATCTTTCCACTCTGGAACAAGTTCTCAAAAGATTTCGTTTTGGGGCACCCAAAACGCCGGTGCTGTGTGGACGCCAGGCTGAAACGATAAACAATTTTATCAGATTCACCTGAATCCGTTGCCGTGTGGACAGGGCCTCAGTTAGTTTTTGGGAAAAGTAACTAGTAACTATAACTAATTACTTTTTGAAAGTAACGTGCCCAACACTGGGTGTATGGAGCACTTGCATGTGACGTCACAGCTGATCCAGATTGTGACAGACGCCATCGTGTCGGTCAAACGCCATATTCCGCCTTCTACTTCTACTTCTGGTTCTACTTCTGCTTTTACTTCTACCTTTTCTTCTGGAAAACCCTACTATATACAATTCTACTACAACGGCTGCGGCTACAAGCTCTCCCTACCTGTGCACGTTTTTTATGTTTTTTGTGTGTATTTTTGCATGTTGTTCGTCTGTACCGGACTTCAATATCCACTACAACCGTATGGACTTACTGGACATTGGTTTCCAGCAGAAAATAACGGTTTGTAGCGATTTCCATCGCATGCACAACATTCCGGACGAGAAAAAAAAAAAAAAACATTCCGGGCGAGACCAGCGGGGTCTCCGTGGATTGTTATCGGAAGCAAAGCGAAGGAGGCAGCGCCGGGAGCAGAAGCGAGGCTACAGGCAGAGCCGACCTGTTGACTAAGCTCAGAAAACAGCTACTCAAACCTCCACTGCCAAGCCTCTACCTCTCCAATGCCAGATCCATGTAAACAAGACGGACGATTTGGAATTACAGCTGGAATTACCTTATTCTATTCTATAATCGGCTGGTCAGTGCTATACTCAATGCTTAAGTGACTTACCCATCCAGTGAGGATTGTTATTTTCTTGTTTACAAGATGCCACATCTGAGTCGCTGACAAATCCTGAATTTCTGTAAAGATAACTGTCCAGAGATTTATAAGCACGCAGTGCTTCACCACTGAACAGTGAGGGAAAGTTGATGAGGTAATTATACACGTCCGGGTATTCCGCTGGCAGTTCAAAATCCGGTCGTGAAAACTCCGTCCGGAAAGCCATAAGGGTCACAAATCTGTAGATCGTTTATTTTAGACATATATCTAGTTATCTGTTCATTAGAAAAATGAGCCGTGTAGTCCGTCAGTTGAAACTGATCCATTCTGTACACGAGTGCAGCAGTATTCAGCGGTGTTTTTTACCGACAAGATGGGGGTTGTGTGCTTTCCGGTCACGTGACTGCGAGATCTCTATAGAGGCCCATTTCCAGCAACTCTCACTCCAGTGTTCTAATGGTACAATGTGTTTGCTCATTGCCTCAGAAGGCTAATGGATGATTAGAAAACCCTTGTACAATCATGTTAGCACAGCTGAAAACAGTTGAGCTCTTTAGAGAAGCTATAAAACTGACCTTCCTTTGAGCAGATTGAGTTTCTGGAGCGTCACATTTGTGGGGTCGATTAAATGCTCAAAATGGCCAGAAAAATGTCTTGACTATATTTTCTATTCATTTTACAACTTATGGTGGCAAATAAAAGTGTGACTTTTCATGGAAAACACAAAATTGTCTGGGTGACCCCAAACTTTTGAACGGTAGTGTATATATATATAAAGTTAATGTTGTCAGATTTGTTACTGTGATATAAAAGGAATAAAACACTTCAGGTTGTGGGGAAATGGTGTAGATTTGATTTGCCTTTTTTTTTTTTTAAACAAAGTAAAGTCTGTTTTATGCAAATGTTTGAATCTCTATCTCGCTGTCTCTCTACATCACTCTCTCTTGCTCACTCTCTCCATCTCTCTCTCACTTGTTCTCTCTCTATCGCTCTCTCTCTCCATCTCTCTCTCACTTGTTCTCTGTCTCTCTTTCACTTACTCTCTCTCCATCTCTCTTTCTATCTCTCTCTCGCTTGCTCTCTCTCCATCTCTCTCTCTCTCACTTGCTCACTCTCTCTCACTCTCTCTCCATCTCTATCTCTTGCTCCCTTGTGGTGTCTCTCCATCTCTCTCTCTCTCTCTCTCTCTCTCTCTCCCCATCTCTCTCTCACTGTCTTTTTCTCCAGCTCTTTCTCCCTCCATCTGAACTGAAGACCAGCCTGATGCTGTACATTGACAGAATACATGATCGAAGTGTAGCCTTGCAGCCAGAGAGAGAGAGAGAGAGAGAGAGAATAAAAATGAAAATAAAAAATAAAAATGTCAGTGGGTGTGTAGCTGAGACAGCTTGACATTTCCTGTCTGTGTCCGTCACTGGAAATATCTATCATTTAACGCTGCACTCTGGAAAAAAATAAAAGTGAACAGGACAGCGACGACTTTCATATATACAATTTAAAAAGTACATTTGTGCGTATAAACATTTTATCCTAAACAGATGAGTGCAGGATGAGTGCAGGATGAGTGCGGCCGTCATGTGACAGGAGGAGATTAGTGCATGTGCTCGAGGAGAGTGTTTGAGTTTTCTGTTTTCTTTCTTTTTTGCTCTCTCTCTCCATTTGTGTCGCTCTGTTTCCCTTCCTGTCTTCCTGTGTCTCGTTCTGTCTTTCTGTCTCTATAACTCCCTTCATTTCTTCCTCTCTCACTATCCCTGTTTTCTGTGGCTTTGTGCTTCTTTCTTTCTGTCTATCACTTCTTTTGTATCTTCATCTCTGTCTCACTCTATCTGTGACTGTTGCCTTTTGTCTTTCTGTCTCTCTTCTCTCTCTCTCTCTCTCTCTCTTTCTCCATTAAATCCTGGACATGAGTAATGTTGCATGTTTTATGTCCTCTTCATGTGCTTCCTCCCTTCATGCTCACTTCCTCCTGCTCTCTTTTCCTTTTCTGTTCTCTCCCTTTACTCATTATTTACTGAGACTTGTCTGTTTGGGTTGAGATTTGTGACTGAAGCTCGGGCTGGCGGCGGGGTGTGACGACTTGGGTGGAAGACAGATGGAGATGAGCGAGAGGGCAAATGAGGAACGTAATTACTGCTTAACACTGAGGAACATTTGAACTGAAACAGGAAGTGAAGAATCAGAGAGAGAGAGAGAGAGAGAATTGAATAATCCCAAGAAAGGTGTATTGTGACGGATGAAAGAAAATCATTTCCTGCAGTGATGCTGTTAAACCAGTTCTAAAACTCGAAGAGTACTCGGTGGACTGCACACCTCCACCACAGCGCACATGAGAACATCCAGATGTTTAATCATCTGGAATGTGGATCCATACTGTATGCCTACTGAATGTATAGTTTCATATTGATTATACATGCACCAATATGCACGTGTATTAAGAGTTACATTGGAAACAGACAAAAAGAAAAAAATCCTGGATCCACATACATATCCAGATGTGCATCAAAATCTACTCAATTCTTCCTTGGCCCATGGCTCAGCTTTCCTCCAAATTTCTTCAAAATCCGTTCACTACTTTTTGAGTTACGTTGGGACAGGGGTGTCGTCGAGTCACTAAACCTCGAGTCCAAGTCATTAAAAAAAATTCGAGTCAAGTCCACTATTGATCCGAGTCGAGTCCGAGACTCCAACCGCACCATTTGACGGTGGCTGTTTTAGCTCCATTTGTTCCTGAACATGACGTATGAACAGGTGAATGTGCTTCTCTTTGTCAGGGAGTGTGAAGTATTCTGTCAGAGATGGTTGGGAGACGGATGTAAGTGCAGAAGGTGTGTTTATTAATACAAGTGAAGACGGTAAACAATCCGGAACGGCAGGCAAAATTGTAAAATGGTGAAACAGGCGATATGTCGAGTGAGGCACAAACAGGCTATCGTAGACTCGGCAGGATCAAAGACGAGAAACAGGAAATCAGGGATCAGGAACCCAAACAAGGAAATAAGGCTTGGTGATGTGTTAGCAATGCAACTCAATACTTCGCAAAGTAAGTGCGCTTTCACAGTTTTTATATAGGCGTGCTGATTGCGCCTCAATCCTGTACAGGTGCGAGTAGTTTACAGAGTTTGCCCGAGAGTCTATCTGATGCACGAGCCAAGGTGTGCAGGTGTGACACTCTTGCAGGAAATTAGTACAAAAATTAATGTCGATATAATATCTTAGGTGGCACGGTGGTGTAGTGGTTAGCGCTGTCGACTCACAGCAAGAAGGTCCGGGTTCGAGCCCCGTGGCTGGCGAGGGCCTTTCTGTGTGGAGTTTGCATGTTGTCCGTGTGGGTTTGCTCCGGTTTCCCCCAAAGACATGCGGGTTAGGTTAACTGGTGACTCTAAATTGACCGTAAATGGTTGTCTATGTGTCAGCCCTGTGATGACCTGGCGACTTGTCCAGGGTGTACCCCGCCTTTCGCCCATAGTCAGCTGGGATAGGCTCCAGCTTGCCTGCGACCCTGTAGAACAGGATAAAGCGGCTAGAGATAATGAGATGAGATAAATATCTTATGCCAAATTATTATGGCATGTTACAAAAAATAAAGAAAAAAATCTGAGTCCTCGTCTCCAATTTACGAGTCCGAATGCAGTTAATGCACGAGTCCGAGTCATCAGTGCTCAAGTCCAAGTCGAGTCACGGGTCCTTAAAATTTGAGCACGAGTCGGACTCGAGTACTACAAGCCTGTGTTGAAAACAGACAAACAAATGGAGATGAAATAAAGCTGTCGAAGCTAGCTAGTTAGGTAAAATATGCGAAGCTAGATAGGCATTATATTTTCGCAAACATAACCTCCTCCAGTAAAGCTGTTGGACATAAATATAGCTAGCTAGATAGACAGATAGATAGTAGCTAGCTATTTTTACCTTTGCCAACATTGTTGGAACAGGCTGTGCTTTTGCCTATGAAAACATAACACCTATCTCGCTTCACCTGCCTACTCGCTTCGCCTATTTTGCCTAGCTAGCTAGCTATAAATAGATAGATAGATAGATAGATAGATAGATAGATAGATAGATAGATAGATAGATAGATAGGCAAACTAACAAACAAACACCCCATGAAGGTTACCATATTTTAATTGTGAATAAATTTTCTCTCCAGTTTCACCAAACATCTCGGATGTAAATTATTTCAAAACTATCAATAACTTAAAGGAGTTTTTTATGTTAAATGGATAATAACCTTGATTCTATCCACATTCACTGGAAATGAGCAATCGTGGGCTCTGATTGGCTACTCTACTACTAGGATATCAGCTCATATACCATCAGGAGAGAGAAACAAAATGGCGGAGCGTGTTGCTGAACCAACCGAGGACAAAATAAAAACTACTCCAAAATAAAAAAAACAACAAAATATGGAATAAAAGTATTTGATGGTAAGAACGTATCTTTTAAAAAAAAAAATGTTCAATAATTATTATTATTATCGCATTTTTCACAAATTGTTCCTGTCATTTCGCCGGGTTGTTTACATTCTAAGTGGAAATGATTTTGTCGGACATTTTGTCTAAAGTTTTATTTATCAAATTTGCAAAAGATAAAAATAAAAATGCTTCGTTTCTCAAAATCCAGTGAATGTGGATAGAATAAAACAGTTATTCCACTCAATCTCGTCATGCATGGATTATAGACAACTGGGTGCTACGCGCCTCATCGGCTATCAGCTCATGTACGACTCGATTTCGTGGAATAACTTAAATATTCTTCAACCAAATTTCATTAAATAGCTAAGGCACGTTTCGGCTCTAATAGTCTTTGTTTTTTTTTCCATCAATCCCTCCTTCCTCCTCCATCCCCTTTCTCTCTCTCTGTTGTTCAGTGTGTGATCAGTGAGCCTCGTTCCCCACTGCGTCCCCTCCTCCTGCCCCGTTATGCTTCCCATCTCTCTTGTGCTATTTCTCAGAATCGTCTCGCTCTCCTTCCTCGCTTTCACTGCGAGCGTTCGGCTCCGTCACTCACAGCAGGCCTCCATCAGCTCCATCACATAGTGGGGAACACACACACACGAAACACTCTATTCTCAATTTATTTCCTTTTATTTAGGTCAAGTCAGGTTTCAGTGTGTGACTGCTGTATCTCTGTAGGCTGGCTCAAGTTCACAGACGTGTCACGTGAAAAAGACGTGAAGGTGAGGGTTGAGAGCTCGCTGGATAACTTACGCTTTGTGGATAAAACTGCTCATCTCATCTCATTATCTCTAGCCGCTTTATCCTTCTACAGGGTCGCAGGCAAGCTGGAGCCTATCCCAGCTGACTACGGGCGAAAGGCGGGGTACACCCTGGACAAGTCGCCAGGTCATCACAGGGCCGACACATAGACACAGACAACCATTCACACTCACATTCACACCTACGCTCAATTTAGAGTCACCAGTTAACCTAACCTGCATGTCTTTGGACTGTGGGGGAAACCGGAGCACCCGGAGGAAACCCATGCGGACACGGGGAGAACATGCAAACTCCGCACAGAAAGGCCCTCGCCGGCCACGGGGCTCGAACCCGGACCTTCTTGCTGTGAGGCGACAGCGCTAACCACTACACCACCGTGCCACCCCACATGTATAAATACAGATTCTTTCCATTTTATTACTTTTGCTGTAAAATCGCATGTCATACAAATTTCCCAGTATCATATGTGAAAAAAAAGGTAAATGGATTGTCCACATGTAGGAATATCATGAGCATAAATAGAGGAAATATTATACCTGAGAAAGTTGAAAAGAAAAATGAATCTAATGTGTGATCAAAAAGTGTTGATGTTCGGATTTGAAATTTAAAAAAAAAAATAATATTTTTGAAAATTTAATTTATTAAAATAAAGAATAAAAAAAATTAAGTTGACCAAAATTAAACAAAGAGAGAGAGAGAGAGAGATTTTCTATTTCCCCCCCAAAAAAACAAAAACAAACAAAAACCCCAGCCTAACATTTCAGGAACAACACATACAAAAAAAGAAAAAGAAAAAAAAGGTAAATGGATTGTCCACATGTAGGAATATCATGAGCATAAACAGAGAAAATATTATACCTGAGAAAGTTGAAAAGAAAAATGAATCTAATGTGTGATCAAAAAGTACTGATGTTCAAATTTGAAATAAAAAAAACATATTTAAATTGCGGGCGGCACGGTGGTGTAGTGGTTAGCGCTTTCGCCTCACAGCAAGAAGGTCCGGGTTCGAGCCCCGGGGCCGGCGAGGGCCTTTCTGTGCGGAGTTTGCATGTTCTCCCCGTGTCCGCGTGGGTTTCCTCCGGGTGCTCCGGTTTCCCCCACAGTCCAAAGACATGCAGGTTAGGTTAACTGGTGACTCTAAATTGAGCGTAGGTGTGAATGTGAGTGTGAATGGTTGTCTGTGTCTATGTGTCAGCCCTGTGATGACCTGGCAACTTGTCCAGGGTGTACCCCGCCTTTCGCCCGTAGTCAGCTGGGATAGGCTCCAGCTTGCCTGCGACCCTGTAGAACAGGATAAAGCGGCTAGAGATAATGATAATGAGAATAATAAAATAATAAAGTTGACCAAAATGAAACAAAACAGGGAAAAAAAGAGAGATGGAGATTTTCTATTTTCAAAAAAACCCTAATAAATAAATAATCATTTAAAATAAAAAGAGAAGATTAGAAAATAAGAATACAATTTGCTGAATTTTACAACAACAGATTTAGACTGCTGAAGACAAAATAAAAATAAGTTTGTGATAATTATAGTAAACATTATTCTTCTATTCTTCCTAAATATCTCATCTCATTATCTCGAGCCGCTTTATCCTGTTCTACAGGGTCGCAGGCAAGCTGGAGCCTATCCCAGCTGACTACGGGCGAAAGGCGGGGTACACCCTGGACAAGTCGCCAGGTCATCACAGGGCTGACACATAGATCCTTCCTAAATATCATTATAATAAAATGTATTTACATAAATTGATATAATTATTTCATAAAATAAGGATAATAAAGTGCATTGTAATTGTATAAAAATAAGTATGAATTGCTGACTGAGTGACATGAGATGAGTGAAATGAGATTACTCAATGTTATGTTAGATTATTTTTGAGATTACTTACTGTTATGCTAGATTATTGTTGAGATTATTTACTGTTATGCTCAATTATTCTTGAGATTACTTACTGTTATGCAAGATTATTGTTGAAATTACTTGCTGTAATGCTAGATTATTGTTGAGATTACTTACTGTTATCAATTAAGATTATTGTTGAGATTACTCACTGTTATGCTAGATTATTGTTGAGATTACTCAACAATATTGATTATTCATACTGTTGTGCTGGATTATTCTTGAGATTACTCAGTTATGATAGATTATTGTTGAGATTACTCACTGTTATGATAGATTATTGTTGAGATTACTCACTGTTATGATAGATTATTGTTGAGATTACTTACTGTTATGATAGATTATTGTTGAGATTACTCACTGTTATGATAGATTATTGTTGAGATTACTCACTGTTATGCTAGATTATTGTTGAGATTACTCACTGTTATGATAGATTATTGTTGAGATTACTCACTGTTATCATAGATTATTGTTGAGATTACTCACTGTTATGATAGATTATTGTTGAGATTACTCACTGTTATGATAGATTATTGTTGAGATTACTCACCGTTATGCTAGATTATTGTTGAGATTACTCACTGTTATGATAGATTATTGTTGAGATTACTCACTGTTATGATAGATTATTGTTGAGATTACTCACCATTATGCTAGATTATTGTTGAGATTACTCACTGTCATGATAATTATTGTTGAGATTACTTACTGTTATGATAGATTATTGTTGAGATTATTCACTGTTATGCTCGATTATTCAAGAAATTACTTACTGTTATGCTAGATTATTGTTGAGATTATAGTTATGCTAGATTATTATTGAGATTACTTACTGTTGTGCTGGATTATTGGTGAGATTTTTAAAATTTTATTTTAAGACTAGATTATTGCCTGTTTGCAGTTAAATTAGTTTATTGATTAAACTGTTTATCATAATTATAATTTCATGATCGATCAGTATATTTGAACAATAGCTTTTAGTTAGCATGTGTACTACAATGTTAATTTACATATATAATTAGCCTGTTTAATATAATATGCTGTCATGATTAGCTTGACTGCTATATTGGTAGCTTAGTTACTGGACTGCTGACGGTTATGCTAGTTTGTAGATCACTCTGTTTCACGTCTTGCTAGTTTCAAGGTTATTTATTTGTCATAAAGCTAAATGTGTATACTCTACAGGTTGGCATGTCTGCTTCGATGCTATTTTGAGTTTATATTGCTAATTTGTCAGCTACTTTCAGCTGGTTCAGTATGTGTGTTATTCTGCTTACTATTTCAAATTAGCATGTTTACTATAATGCTAGCTCACTATTTAACAGAATTACTAGCGGATTACTGAAATTCAGTATGAAAATAGTTGTGCAGTTTGCTGCTGCTCGATGCTAATTCAAAAAAAAAAAAGAATAAATCGTATAAATTACCATGAGATAGCACGGAGTTTAAAATATTCTGAATAAATAACAACATGAGGAGGCACATGAATAGTTACGACTCCCCAGAATGCACTTCACTTCAGCGCATTTGATCAAACGTGACTAAACAGGTGAATTAATAAACGCTTGCGTATTAACAAATGGTTTGAAAATGATTAGCGGTTACTGTGTTCCATGACGGCTGTCAGAGAGAATTGGTCTCCCGGGCTTTAAACACCCATCATGCACGGCAATTTCACAGACAAGCTCATTTATTAAACACCTGCCTTTTATTTCAAAAGAAAAAAAAATCCTTTTGATCATTTTGTTCACAGTAGGGTTCATGATGAATTGTTTGAGTGAAGATTGAATCAAATTTACACATTTGCAACACTCTGAGACTTTTTTTTTTGGATGATTTAAGTCATATAAACAGTAGCAGGCAGTGAAAGTGGTCAGTGATGGTGACGGTATTAGCATTGGAGTCATACTTTATGAATCTCTGTGGAAATGGAGCCAGTGTTTCATACGAGCTTTGGGATAGACTGTGTGCACAGACTAACATACTGAATATAGCGCAGAACCGGATATTTATGACATATGACTTTGAAAAAAAAGCAAAAAAACAGTCCCTTCAACTTGGAATTCCAAGTTGGAAAGGCAGGAACATGTCCTGCATAATGTATTGACATGGCTGCTCATGATTTTTAGACGAATTTGCTTTTGATGAATCAAAATACATCCACTGCAACCATGGTATAACAAACTCTTAATACAAATATTTGCAAATAGCGAACTAAGTTTGTGTCCTTCGCCTTTAGTGACAATAAGTCAGAGTCTTAAAAAAACATATCGCTGTGTCACATCCATGCGCACTGGAGCCTGGAGCGTGTAGCACCATTAGGACTAATTACAATACCATGCACCTGTTCCGGATTAGCGTGCAATCACAGCATGCACTTATAAAGACTCTTTAAACACACAGACTTGGCGAAGTATACACACTGTACCAAGTGTCTCACATTACCAAGCCTTTGTATCTCTGTATTGCCATTCTGGGTTGCCTTTCATCCTGCCTTTTGTCTGTGCCTTGCGTGACCCGTTTCACGACCCTGCCTTCGTCTTACGTTTTGCCTGTTTGTAAATAAACAATCTTCCTGCTGAGCCATGCATTCCTCTTCCCACCACAGACAAACAATAAGTAATCAAGTCTGCAGTTGAGTGAACAATACATGTTTATGCCATAAAACAAAGCCTGAACGAGCCTCGCTGAGGTGTCGATCAGGAGCAATTTTCAAGATCGAAGGATTGATAAAAGGATGAAATGACTGCTGATACCGCTAAACTTAAGATCTAGTTAAAGCACACCGGCGGTCTTTTTATACCCCCATCACATCCAGCCCCACCCCGTGAATAAATGACATAAATAACACTGTCATTTGTAACACATGAATAAACTGAATGGTGAAGATTTAGAAAACATAGCGAGTCAGTGGATGGACATTGACATGATATGATACACCGGTAACCTCCGTCATTCCCATAACAGATGAAGAAAAACAATCATCGCCTCCGTACGTGATCCTTTAACTCAATCAGTGACTCGGGTGGAGAAATTTGTGATCAGGAGAATGTGCTGAAATTTTCGCATATAACATCAGTGTTTAGTCAGTGACAAGAGGGTCTGTTTCAGTATGACGAACTTTTCAGTATAACGAACTATTTGGACATCCCCCAAGGAGATCATTATACTGGAGTTGCAGTGTTTATGATTTCGTTGAATCTCCATCGATTATGTTATGCATATCAGATGCTTGCTAGTCGTGCTGTGAAAACTGTCCATAAAGATGCTCATCAAAGTTTCCAAATCTGTCATTGGTTAACTCTTGAATATTTTCGATCATGAATACCATCATTAAAAAAGCTTACAGTGATGCTTGAAAGTCTGTGAATCCTTTAGAATTTTCTACATTTCTGCATAAATATGACCTAAAACATCATCAGATTTTCACACAAGTCCTAAAAGTAGATAAAGAGAACCCAGTTAAACAAATGAGACAAAAATATTATACTTGGTCATTTATTTATTGAGGAAAATGATCCAATATTACATATCTGTGAGTGGCAAAAGTATGTGAACCTTTGCTTTCAGTATCTGGTGTGACCCCCTTGTGCAGCAATAACTGCAACTAAACATTTTCGGTAACTGTTGATCAGTCCTGCACACCGGCTTGGAGGAATTTTAGCCCATTCCGCCGTACAGAACAGCTTCAACTCTGGGATGTTGGTGGGTTTCCTCACATGAACTGCTCGCTTCAGGTCCTTCCACAACATTTCCATTGGATTAAGGTCAGGACTTTGACTTGGCCATTCCAAAACATTAACTATTCTTCTTTTACATTAACTTTATTCTTTTCTCTCCATGCTCTCACGGAAGGCGGTCACATTTCTCTGCTCTCCTCTCCCTTATCTTCCCTGCTTATGCTCCTCTTGTCTCATCTCATCTGTCTACTGTCTCTACTTTTGAGAGATTCTCTCCACACTACTCTCCAAACTAAAAAATCATGGAATTGATGAACTGGTCTCTTAACGCAATTGACACAATTTTCTCGACGAGAAGCCTGGGTTCGGGGGAACCAGCCTGTCCTGCCAGAACGTTCGCAGCTGGCTACACGATGGATGCGTGGGAGAAGTGGCGGGTCGTGTGCCTGGCAATTCTTTCTGTGGAGGACATTGAAGATATCTACCTATTCGGAACCATGATTACAGGTTTTTTGCTGATTGGATTAGGCACTGCCCTGGTTTATCGAGGAAATCAGAAAACGGTGACAGCTGTCCAAAGCCCCATAAAGCTGCCCAACATGATTGAAGCGGTGGGCAGAGCTGTCGGCACTCAGACTGTGGCTATTCAGAACTTGAACTGCAACATGGATAACATCTTGGAGAAGCTTTTGGCTTTGCAAAGGAAATGGATTGATTCGGAGACCAGAATGGACAAACAGAGTAGTCGTGTAAAGAAATGTGTCTACTCGCCCCAAGACCAAACAATCCGTATCTTATCTGCTTTCGGCTCCCTCAGACAGCACTGGCCTCAGCCAAGGCAGTTGCTGGAACAACAACTCCCCCTGAAGATCACTGCAGTGGGACACTCTCGCATTCCTTCCCCCACTTCCCGCGGTCGCCGCTTTTACCCCCAGTGTGACAAGCGGGTGCGGCTACACGGATGGCTGCTTGCTTGTGCTGGGTTACCTTTATCCCCCCTCCCCCCTCAAGTCCCGAGTTTTCATGTTGTAAAGTGTACTTGTGTTATTTTGTGCTTATGTACTGAGGTGTTTTTTTTTTTATGTTCCCACACTGTACTCCTCACAGGAGCATAGTGTGGGGGTTGCTTTTTTCTCCTCCCCTCTCCTCATGTTACTCTGCATTTTTTCTTTTCATCCCTGTCTTCCTGTCCTGTCTACTCCCCCTCTGTCAATTGTATGTATCTGTACCAGTATATGTAAGGACGGGTTGATGGTCAGTTTTGCTGGTACTTGTGACTAGTGACAATAAAGGGTTCATTCATTCATTTAACTATTCTTTGGTAGAACAACTTGTGTGATTATGGTTGTTGTCTTGCTGCATGACCCACCTTCTCTTGAGATTCAGTTCATGGACAGATGTCCTGACATTTTCCTTTAGAATTCGCTGGTATAATTCAGAATTCATTGTTCCATCAATGATGGCAAGCCGTCCTGGCCCAGATGCAGCAAAACAGGCCCAAACCATGATACTACCACCACCATGTTTCACAGATGGGATAAGGTTCTTATGCTGGAATGCAGTGTTTTCCTTTCTCCAAACATAACACTTCTCATTTAAACCAAAAAGTTCTATTTTGGTCTCATCCGTCCACAAAACATTTTTCCAATAGCCTTCTGGCTTGTCCACATGATCTTTAGCAAACTGCAGACGAGCAGCAATGTTCTTTTTGGAGAGCAGTGGCTTTCTCCTTGCAACCCTGCCATGCACACGATTGTTGGTCAGTGTTCTCCTGATGGTGGATTCATGAACATTAGCCAGTGTGAGAGAGGCCTTCAGTTGCTTAGAAGTTACCCTGGGGTCCTTTGTGACCTTGCCGACTATTACACGCCTTGCTCTTAGAGTGATCTTTGTTGGTCGACCACTCCTGGGGAGGGTAACAATGGTCTTGAATTTCCTCCATTTGTACACAATCTGTCTGACTGTGGATTGGTGGAGTCCAAACTCTTTAGAGATGGTTTTGTAACCTTTTCCAGCCTGATGAGCATCAACAACGCTTTTTCTGAGGTCCTCAGAAATCTCCTTTGTTCGTGCCATGATACACTTCCACAAACATGTGTTGTGAAGATCAGACTTTGATAGATCCCTGTTCTTTAAATAAAACAGGGTGCCCACTCACACCTGATTGTCATCCCATTGATTGAAAACACCTGACTCTAATTTCACCTTCAATTAACTGCTAATCCTAGAGGTTCACATACTTTTGCCACTCACAGATATGTAATATTAGATCATTTTCCTCAATAAATAAATGACCAAGTATAATATTTTTGTCTCATTTGTTTAACTGGGGTCTCTTTATCTACTTTATGCAGAAATATAGAAAATTCTAAAGGGTTCACAAACTTTCAAGCACCACTGTAGAATTGACTTGCGAGTTATTGTTTCTCGTCATCTAGCAGCATGAATATAATACAATGTATAGAAATATATTTACGATGGCTGATGATAGTATGCACACACGCGCACACTTTTTTCCACGTGCAAATCAGCGCTCGTTATTTTTTACTTTAACGAATCATGGCGTTATATTAACATTGCTTTTGTTTGGGATGTGAGACGGTTAGGGTTGGTCAACCTACTCTGCTTCACTGGTGCAAAATCATTCATCATGCATTACTTATAGGAAAAAAAAACAGTCTCTCTGTCTCTCTCTCTGTGGCATCTTTATTTTCTTTTCCCACATCTACCCTTTCATTCCAGTCCCCCTCTCCTGCTGTTTATGTCATATTGAAATGTTCAGTCTCAGACAGATATGTGTGTGTGTGTTGTGTGTGTGTGTGTGTGTGTATGCATTCAACATTCAGCGTTCGGTGTGATCGGTTTGATGATGAGTTCCTCTAAAGCGAAAGCGCTCTGCTGCCCTGAGGTTAAAGTCCCCAAGCAAAGGAGGCAAAGAGACAGTGACGGAGTGACAGCGAGAAGATGACAGTGAACGAGTGCAGATAGACACCAGAGACGGGTGAAAGACACGGCACTGATGTGATGGAGACACTCAAACATCCACAGATGCCAGAAAACACACCATAACATCACAAACACCGTCTCTCTCTCTCTCTCTCTCTCTCTCTCTGCTATTCTGATGAAACAACCAACAGCATTTGGGTTGGTAGAAAAGCGCCCAGTGTTTCGGCTCCGCTCGATCCTGGTCCGACTCTGTTCACATTTGTTTTGCACCCTGCTCCCGCTCAGGCAGTCGAGCGATGCTAATGAGCCCGTTTGGATGGTCACGGTACGTGTGCACGAGCTTACGTGCATTCATTTCTTCTTCATCGCTTTCTGTTTGCTGTGGATTAGATGACGTGCTCCTGTCGCTAATCCATCCTCAGCTCTCGATCCCTGTGTAAACAGAGCCGGATTAATCCCAAAGCGTCCTGAGAGATGTGAGACTATATAAGGGTCCTCGAAGACACTACCAAGAGCAGATTTCAGTCCATCAAAAGGAAAAGAATGCACATAGCTGATTGTGTATTTAAAACAGAGATCGTTTTCGCATTAATGCGGCTGGCTCACGCTTTCCAGAATCCTCTGCGCTGAGTAGCTAGTCACCATTTTCAATGCTAGGAATGCTCCAAAAACAAGTTGCAAGTTGCTGTTTTTGATGCTAGAGATATTACAAAAACAAGTTACCATTTTTGATGTTAGTGATATTTTGAAAACAAGTCGTCATTTTTGATGCTAACAATACTTTGGAAACAAGTCGCCATTTTGATGTTAGCAATATTACAAAAACAGGTTGCTATTTTTTATGTTAGCAATATTCCGAAAACAAGTTGCCATTTTTGATATTTGCGATATTCCGAAAACAAGTCACCATTTTCAATGCTAGAGATATTCCGAAAACAAGTCACCATTTTTGATGTTTGCAATATTCCCAAAACAAGTCGCCATTTTCAATGCTAGAGATATTCCGAAAACAAGTCACCATTTTCAATGTTGGTGATATTCAAAAAGAAGTCACCATTTTCAATGCTAGAGATATTCCGAAAACAAGTCACCATTTTTGATGTTTGCGATATTCCAAAAAGAAGTCTCCATTTTCAATGTTAGAGATATTCTGAAAACAAGTCGCCATTTTTGATGTTAGCGATATTCCGAAAACAAGTCACCATTTTCAATGCTAGATATATTCCGAAAACAAGTCACCATTTTTGATGTTTGCCATATTACGAAAACAAGTCACCATTTTCGATTCTAGAGATATTCCGAAAACAAGTCGCCATTTTCGATTCTAGAGATATTCCGAAAACAAGTCGCCATTTTTGATGTTTGCGATATTCCAAAAAGAAGTCTCCATTTTCAATGTTAGAGATATTCTGAAAACAAGTCGCCATTTTTGATGTTAGCGATATTCCAAAAAGAAGTCGCCATTTTCGATGTTAGAGATGTTCTGAAAACAAGTCACCATTTTTGATGTTTGCAATATTCCAAAAACAAGTCACCATTTTCAATGCTAGATATATTCCGAAAACAAGTCACCATTTTTGATGTTTGCCATATTACGAAAACAAGTCACCATTTTCGATTCTAGAGATATTCCGAAAACAAGTCGCCATTTTTGATGTTAGCGATATTCTGAAAACAAGTCACCATTTTCGATTCTAGAGATATTCCGAAAACAAGTCACCATTTTTGATGTTAGCGATATTCCGAAAAGAAGTCACCATTATCAATGCTAGAGATATTCTGAAAACAAGTCGCCATTTTTGATGTTTGCGATATTCTGAAAACAAGTCACCATTTTCAATGCTAAATATATTCCGAAAACAAGTCACCATTTTTGATGTTAGCAATATTCCGAAAAGAAGTCGCCATTTTCAATGCTAGAGATATTCTGAAAACAAGTTGCCATTTTTGATGTTAGCGATATTCCAAAAAGAAGTCGCCATTTTCGATGTTAGAGATATTCTGAAAACAAGTCACCATTTTTGATGTTTGCAATATTCTGAAAACAAGTCACCATTTTCAATGCTAGATATATTCCGAAAACAAGTCGCCATTTTTGATGTTAGCGATATTCCAAAAAGAAGTCACCATTTTCAATGCTAGAGATATTCTGAAAACAAGTTGCCATTTTTGATGTTAGAGATATTCCAAAAAGAAGTCGCCATTTTCGATGTTAGAGATGTTCTGAAAATAAGTCACCATTTTTGATGCTAGTGATATTCCAAAAACAAGTCGCCATTTTCGATGTTAGTGACATTCCGAAAACAAGTCGCCATTTTTGATGCTAGCAATACTCTGACAGCAAGCACATAAGGCGTATTTTGTTCAAAGCTTCCACATATGACAAGTAGATGAAGAGAAAGTTCAAGACAGGTTTCAAAGAGATCACTAATAGTGAAGTTTTACTGCACAGAGAGTGAACAGAATCGCACTCACATACTTCTGAAACACAGTGACCCGTATGTAAACAAAACCAGCCATTTGGATTGTAGGAGGGGTGAGCCGGCCCGTTTATGCTGTGTGAAAATCTCTGACACTGCAGACTCTTTACATCAACGTTACGTGGAAACGCCAGCATATCGACAACAATGCGCAATTTTAAACCTGTAATTAATTTGGGAAGCTCTGAAATTTTGGCAGTGTTGTAGTCGAGTCACTAAAACTCGAGTCCGGGTAAACTCTCGAGTCCCCAGTGTTCAAGTCCAAGTCATTAAAGGAAATTTCGGGTCGAGTCCGAGTCGAGTCCAGTATTGATCCGAGTCGAGAACAAGATTCCAACCGCACCGTTTGACGGTGGCTGTTTTAGCGCCGTTAACATTAGTTTGTTCCTGAACATGACGTATGAACAGGTGAATGTGCTTCTCTTTGTCAGGGAGTCCAAAGTATTCTGTCAGAGATGGTTGGGAGATGGATGTAAGTGCAGAAGGTGTGTTTATTAATACAAGTGAAGACGGTAAACAATCCAGAACATCAGGCAAAATCGTAAAACGGTAAAACGGACGATAGGTCGAGCGAGGCACAAACGGGCTATCGTAGACTCGGCGGAATCAAAGACGAGAAACAGGAAATCAGGGATCAGGAACCCAAACAAAGAAATAAGGCTCAGTAATGTGTCAGCAATGCAACTCAATACTTCGCAAAGTAAGTGTGTTTTCACAATAGGCATGCTGATTGTACTGTACCTTAATCCTGTGCAGGTGCGAGTGCTGTCCGGAGCATGCCCGAGAGTCTATCTGATGCATGCGCTAAGGCGCGCAGGTGTGACACTCTTGCATAAAATTAGCACAAAAAATAATGTGGATATAAATATCTTATGCCAAATTATTATGGCATGTTACAAAAAATAAAGAAAAAACCCTGAGTCCTCGTCTCCAATTTACAAATCTTAATGCAGTTAACGCATGAGTCCGAGTCATCAGTGCTCAAGTCCAAGTCAAGTCACGAGTCCTTAAAATTAGGACACGAGTCGGACTTGAGTACTACAAGCCTGAGTTTTGGTGATTGATCCAAAAGGACACTTTGTTTTGTTCTGTTTTGTTTTTGACCAAAAAGGAGAGAAACATACAACCGTTTTGACGGGAAGAAAGATCACTGGTGAAAAAAATGTCAAGAACGTGGAAACATTTCAGTCAGACAAATGACTTGTAAATTGACGATAAGAGTGTTTTTGACGGGCGGCACGGTGGTGTAGTGGTTAGCGCTGTCGCCTCACAGCAAGAAGGTCCGGGTTCGAGCCCCGTGGCCGGCAAGGGCCTTTCTGTGCGGAGTTTGCATGTTGTCCGCGTGGGTTTCCTCCGGGTGCTCCGGTTTCCCCCACAGTCCAAAGACATGCAGGTTAGGTTAACCGGTGACTCTAAATTGACCGTGAGTGTGAATGGTTGTCTGTGTCGATGACCTGGCGACTTGTCCAGGGTGTACCCCGCCTTTCGCCCGTAGTCAGCTGGGATAGGCTCCAGCTTGCCTGCGACCCTGTAGAACAGGATAAAGCGACTACAGATAATGAGATGAGAATGAGTGTTTTTGACTTTAAACCCAGTTCATTCTGGATGTCCTGAATCAAATTCAAATCCAAAGGTTGCTTTGACATTTCTTGTGCACTCTTAGCCAGCTGATTGTTTAAATTACGATTTTTTAAACCCGCCGTTTTCCCGAGTCCACCTGCAAAAGCTACAAGTAATGGGTTTTTGATGTCACCTTTAAAAGGTTCTAAAGTGCATGCCATTACGGCATTGAGCCTTCGCCTGATGGTTCTTTCGGTTCAAAGATGTGGCACATGATCGTCTCACATTATACCAGGAAAGCCTCAGGTCCATCAGGAATTGCAGTTGGGCCCATTTGGATTCCTGAAGACGTTTTTATTCGACAGGCTGGATAACAACCGGCCGTTTTATGAGAGTGCCATGAGTTTCACGCTGCCTGTGTATTGCAGCCAAATTACAAATCGGTTCGACCCAAACAGCGTAGGTGTGACTGCTTTAGTCGAGTGCATTACACAAGTGAAAATAAATCCACAGGCCCAGCGAGAGGCATTTTTCTTGACTCCGTCAGAGAAGCCGGGGTCTGTATAGGCCGAGCCAGAACCAATAACCAGAGATCTGATGAACCTCTATAGTCCACACACACATCAAACCCTGTTCATATCGACAGCCCGGGACGCCGACGATTGCAGAATTGACCATTTCCCACTCTCCTAATCCTCTCGTGCCCTATGGAATAAATGGCACAATTGATTAATCAATGCGGCTGAGATACTGATTTTAAATACCACCAAGCGACCAGGCCAGTCTGGCTCCTTAAATCTGTGTCTCTTTCACGCCTTCATACAGGAAATAGGGAGAGCGAGAGAGAGAGAGAGAGAGAGAGAGTCTGTGAGAGACATTTTCCACTTACACTCCTTGCTGAATAAAACGAAACCGCTGGTTTACACCCTAACACACACACATGCACACCCTAAAAAGCATGAGATTTCACCATGTCAGCATTTATCTGGATGTTTCAGACACAAGAGCCCAGACCTGAGTATAAAAATGGCTCGTCAGCACTAAAGTCTCAGTCAGTATCGATCTCTGAGTCTGAAAACCCATCTCACCTCATCCAGTCTGGGTCAAATCCACACTCATTAGTATTAATAAGTATTATTGTGTGTGTGTGTGTATATATATATATATATATATATATATATATATATATATATATATATATATATATAAAATACACGCATTCACTGGATGGGAGCAATCACACGCTCTGATTGGCTCCTCTACTACTAGGCTATCATCTCATATACCATGAGTAGAAAGTAACAAAATGGCAGAGCGTGTTGCTGAAACAACTGAAGACAAAGTAAAAACTCTACTCGAAAACAAAACCCCAAAAATTCTTCTCAAGTTTTAAAAGAAACAGAAATAGCGAAAATAATATTTTTGTTTTTTCTCCCAATCCTTGACTTGCAAGTGACGTCAAAGCAAAATAGAAACCCGGATGTCGGCCACGTTGGTGGAGATACAAATGCGGGGTCAAGTGACGTTCCATACAAAACATAGTCACGTGTGCGCAACTCTCTTTGTTTTTCCACTGCTTTAAGCATTCTTTTAGCTCTGCCATATCTTTGTGCTGTATATGGTTGCGGTCACAACAGTGGCATGTTCCGATTTTTTCGAATTACATCCGTGATTCAGAAAGAGGGCGAGGAAACTCTGAGGCTTAGTACGGAGAGGAGACGAGCACGGCTGAACAACATCGGCAGGGCGTACAACTTTTTATATGTGGCTGGGGTAAAGATCTGCGGATCAGGACACTACAAGATAGACGGCGGTAGACGGACCATAAAGCAGAGTATTTAAGCAGCGTTATAAACATGGCTAGAAACAAACTTCACAGTGATAACTATAATATTTCGCAAAGCCTCCATGAAAACCGCATCCGTATATATGCACATGCTGATTGCAAGCAAATTAGTATCAAGTGTTTCCCATAATGACTGGGTCCCAAGCGCATGCACAACCATACGAGCTGTGCTAGACTCAAGTGCACAAAGGTGTGACAGTCGAGTGTTCACCTGCTGTGTGACCACAACTTTTAACTCATGTGTATATCGCCATGCATCACTGCCAAAACGGATCATTTTCATCGATAACCCATCACAAAGCATCGCGAGCTGTAGCGTCAAGTCAAGTCAAGTCAAGTTTATTTGTATAGCGCTTTTAACAATAAACATTGTCGCAAAGCAGCTTTACAGAATTTGAACGACTTAAAACATGAGCTAATTTTATCCCTAATCTATCCCCAATGATGAAGCCTGCGGCGACGGTGGCAAGGAAAAACTCCCTCAGACGACATGAGGAAGAAACCTCGAGAGGAACCAGACTCAAAAGGGAACCCATCCTCATTTGGGCAACAACAGACAGCATGACTACAACATTAACAGTTTTAACATGAGGACAGTTTTGTTGATGTTATAAACTCTTCATTGATGGAAACTTGAGTGCAAAACTGTTCATGATAACTGCAGTCCTAAAGTTAGCAAGTCAACTGTAGTCCTCAGCTATAAAAGCATTACTGTAAGAGTCCAGAGCGTCCTCCAGGTATAACCCTCAACTGTCCTCATGGGGCCGTAGCGTGACGGTAGCTTCATGAGATGGATGTGTTATCGGATGCAACCCAGGAATTGTCACGGACCACTAGAGGGTGCTTCACGGCCGACTAATGGGCTGCGGCCCAGTGGTTGAGAAATACTGAACTAAATGACTCCCACCCCCACATTATTGGCGATCTTCGACTACTGATTCAATAACCATGAAGCGATTCGGTCTAACAGTCTGTTTTTTGGGGACTTATTCTATTAACTGAAATTTCAGTCTTTTTTTTTTCTTAAATCCGTCCCAATGTTCTCGTCAACTCTGTTACTGTCTAAAACCGCATAAAATCCACAAGGACTTTTAATAATGCGCACGACACCTGCACCGAGCGACGTCACTTCCTCTGGCGGGAAACTTCAGAACAGCAGCGAGGTGCGTTACGTTATGTTTCTTCTCTCATTCATTTGAACAAAACGTTGACCGACAGCCGACGAGTTATTCGTCAACTCTGTTGTGGCGATATCGGTGTGAATCTCTTTCTTGTTTATTTTTTTAAAACAACAATATAATGAAAATATATAACATTCTGCTTTTATTCGTGCCAGTTATAAAAACGGTAGCTAGTTTGAGATTAGCATATGGAGCTGAGACACGAAATGGTGCAAGGTGTCAACTCCGTTATTGTCAATTCCGTTTTGCCCGGTTTAACGACAACTGAGTTGACGACGACTAACAGAGTCGAGACTTGAAATGTACCCGCAATTATAGAACCGGCCATGTATGATAAACTCAACTGATCCACAGCGTCGTGAACGTGAACGTGAACATGATGGCTAGACTTGTTTACCCGGCGTGATCCTAACGTGAAGTATAATTTTCATATTGTATGCTGGTGTATGGGGCGGCACGGTGGTGTAGTGGTTAGCGCTGTCGCCTCACAGCAAGAAGGTCCGGGTTCGAGCCCCGTGGCCAGCGAGGGCTTTTCTGTGCGGAGTTTGCATGTTCTCCCCGTGTCTGTGTGGGTTGCCTCCGGGTGCTCCGGTTTCCCCCACAGTCCAAAGACATGCAGGTTAGGTTAACTGGTGACTCTAAATTGAGCGTAGGTGTGAATGTGAGTGTGAATGGTTGTCTGTGTCTATGGCCAAGTTTACATTAGACCGTATCTGTCTCGTTTTCTTCGCGGATGCACTGTCTGTTCACATTAAAACGCCGGGAAACGGGAATCCGCCAGGGTCCACGTATTCAATCCAGTTCGCGTCTGGTCCGGTGCTGTGTAAACATTGAGAATACGTGGATACGCTGTGCTGAGCTCTAGCTGGCGTCGTCATTGGACAACGTCACTGTGACATCCACCTTCCTGATTCGCTGGCGTTGGTCATGTGACGCGACTGCTGAAAAACGGCGCGGACTTCCGCCTTGTATCACCTTTCATTAAAGAGTATAAAAGTATGAAAATACTGCAAATACTGATGCAAATACTGCCCATTGTGTAGTTATGATTGTCTTTAGGCTTGCCATCCTTCCACTTGCAAGTGGTGAGTGACTTGCGCACAGCGGCTCAGTCCCGAATCACTGCTCGTGCGCTTCACTCGCGCTCTCTGTGAGCTGCGCAGAGCCGGAGTGCGCACCCTGCAGAGGGCACTCGCTGTTCAGGGCGGAGTGATTTGGAGCGCAGGATGCCTGCGGAGCCGAGCCGCTGAGGACAAATTACACATTACACATTTACACATTTCAACTTGCGTGCCGTCTAATTAGTCATGTGATTAGCGCATCCGTGTATTGGCGTTGCTGTGTGCACGCTAATCGTTTTTAAAAACGTTAATCTGATGATCCGCTGATACGGTCTAATGTAAACCCCACCTATGTGTCAGCCCTGTGATGACCTGGCGACTTGTCCAGGGTGTACCCCGCCTTTCGCCCGTAGTCAGCTGGGATAGGCTCCAGCTTGCCTGCGACCCTGTAGAACAGGATAAAGCAGCTAGAGATAATGAGATAATGAGATGAGATGAGATGCTGGTGTATCTGATACTAATTCTGTATCCACAGATGCTGCATAAAGTAATTTATGTCCTGTCAGGAATATTAGGAAATGTTATAGCCGCCAGCCGAAGCAAGGATAAGGCCGGATTTCCAGTTGAGATACACCGATGACATTTTTGGCTCAGTAAAGCAGGTTCACTTGAGGAAAAGATTCAGAGAAAATGGTATTTTGACATCAGTCATGTCGAAAGTCATGGCGGTTTGTCTTTTAAATGAGCTGGGTGATGAAGGTTGATGAGATTACAGCCATGAAGCCGTGTATCAAACTGGAGCCGGAGCCACAGCTCACCGATTACGGCCACATTCTGAGAGGCCGCAGATCTTTTCCTTAGCTGTAATTGCATGGGAGATGGGGGAGGAGAAGTGTGTTCGGAGATAAGGTCGAGCAGAGGTGTGTGTGTGTGTGTGCAAGGAACCCTTTTAAGGTGTGAAGAATCCATTCTCTCATATTAGAAGTGTGTGTGTGGGTGTGTAACAGTAGCAGTTTTAGCCTTTTGCTCCTCACTAAAAGGACATGTCATCTTCAATAAAGAGTAACAGCTTTCGCAGCCACTCCTCAAGAAGAACTTTCACTCCACAAGGACACACACACACAAACCTGATACTTACAGACAGGTACTCACACACACACACACACACACACACGGACACACAAATGCAGTCTGTGCCAAAATTATTGGCACCCTTGTTCAGGAAAGGTAAAAACGGTTAAAGGGGGGGACAAAAAAAAGTCTTTGTGTTTTATTAACTTAACGTCACGCTCAAAATCAAAACGAAATCTAACTGTTAGTGAAAGCAAATCGATTCTATCAATCAAAACTGTATGTTTTTTTTGCTCATATGATTCAGGAAGCTGAACGTCGCCTTTCTTTGTAGTGTGGTGTAAAGTCACCATCATGCATTCCGTTTGTGTGAGCGTTCAATATTTGACATGAAAAAAACACACACAGTGGGGAGAAAAAAAAAAAAAGCTTGTGTGTTGTTGAATACTCATCTCATCTCATTATCTCTAGCCACTTTATCCTTCTACAGGGTCGCAGGCAAGCTGGAGCCTATCCCAGCTGACTACGGGCGAAAGGCGGGGTACACCCTGGACAAGTCGCCAGGTCATCACAGGGCTGACACATAGACACAGACAACCATTCACACTCACATTCACACCTACGCTCAATTTAGAGTCACCAGTTAACCTAACCTGCATGTCTTTGGACTGTGGGGGAAACCGGAGCACCCGGAGGAAACCCACGCGGACACGGGGAGAACATGCAAACTCCGCACAGAAAGGCCCTCGCCGGCCACGGGGCTCGAACCCAGGACCTTCTTGCTGTGAGGCGACAGCGCTAACCACTACACCACCGTGCCGCCCTGTTGAATACTCAACCAGGTTTTTTTTTTCTTCCCCCCAATGTGAAAAGTTGTCTTGAGGTGTTTTGGAGCTCCATGTCTTTGGGTCATTTTTATACATAAAATTTTACTTTACGAAAAAAAAACCCTGAATTTCACGTCTTTACTTAAAAATGTAGGTTTCCCCAGCCAGTACAATTAAACTGTTTCATTTAGACTTTTTTTAATATATATTTTAAGTTGTATATGTGCAATATCTTGGTTAAATACAACCCCAATTCCAAAAAACTTGGGACAAAGTACAAATTGTAAATAAAAACGGAATGCAATGATGTGGAAGTTTCAAAATTCCATATTTTATTCAGAATAGAACATAGATGACATATCAAATGTTTAATGTGCAATATAATGTGCAATATCTCTCCTGCCGCCGCCCTCCTCCCCTTCTCCCCACCTTTCTCCCCTTCCCCCCCCTCCCCCTTCCTCTCTTCCCCATATCTCATCTCATCTCATTATCTCTAGCCGCTTTATCCTGTTCTACAGGGTCGCAGGCAAGCTGGAGCCTATCCCAGCTGACTACGGGCGAAAGGCGGGGTACACCCTGGACAAGTCGCCAGGTCATCACAGGGCTGATACATAGGCCCTGTCCACACGAGTACGTTTTTGTCGAATCCGCATAAATACTTTATCGTTTCGGCCTCGCGTCCAGACGGAGCTGGCTTTTTTGAGGTGTGAAACCGGTATTTTTTTGAAAACGGGTCCCAGAGTGGGAAAATCCAAAAACGCCGGATAGCCCGGAGTCATCTGGACGGCGAAGCGGATTTTTTCAGAAACGATGACGTATAAGCCCCGCCTCTCTAACCTTTAACCTCAGCCGCCGCCGCTAGACGCGTCATAACAACAACAACGGCGGACTACAGGCTTGTGCTCGTACTGCAGAAACAGCTCAGTCTATTACGGCTGCTACAACAAAACCTTCTGCTTTTATATTACTGCGAGGAGCAACAAAACTTCTCGTGTTATGAGCTTGTTTTGTAAACAGCGCGTGACCTTTATACGCATGCTCCATGGCTTCTCTTCCAGTTTTAGTGTATTGGTGTGTTGGCGTCACAGCGCCACATACAGGCCTGGCATACGTACTACAGCATTTTGGGTCGTTTCCAGTGAATCGAAACGACGCCGTGTTTACGGAGATTTTTTTCAAAACGACAGCGTATTGGGTGAGGCCGTGTACTCGTGCGGACGGGGCCATAGACATAGACAACCATTCACACTCACACCTACGGTCAATTTAGAGTCACCAGTTAACCTACCGTAACTGCATGTCTTTGGACTGTTGGAGAAACCGGAGCACCCGGAGGAAACCCACGTGGACAACATGCAAACTCCGCACAGAAAGGCCCTCGCCGGCCGCTGGGATTGAACCCAGGGCCTTTTTGCTGTGAGGCGACAGCGCTAACCACTACACCACCATGCCGCCCCTTTTATATTTATTGATGTGGGAAATACGCTCAGTCTAATGTGTGTGTATTATTTTGAAAACCCACCGGCATGTTTAATTGTGTGATAGTAATGACGTAAATAACCGTACAGTGGCGTAGTGTCTGAAAGTGTTTTTTTTTTCCTTCATTTTCCCAATGAGCTCACTATATAGTCCTCTAGGTAGATAGAATTCCCTAGATAGTGAGTACAGGGTAGTGAATGAGTGAGCGATTTCAGATACAGCTCATGTGAAGTTTGGTACAGTTTCTATGTTTTGACACTAGGAGGCGTGGTATTAAGCGGAATTGCTGCACACTTTTCCCAACACAGGAGCCCGTGCATGGAAGTTTCCTCACCAGGAGTCTTCTGTTCACGTCCCACGTGACTGCACAGCCCCGGTTATTCTAAGAGCAGTATTCAAGTTGCATCGGAAAATGGAGAATCTGACGGTTCAGACACAATTTAAAGGTAGACTGACTTTCAGATGTTTTCAGGTTTAGGTCATAAAAAGAATTTTCCCTGACACCCAATTATTTTTGTTGAGTGGAGCGAAAGCAACCGAATTTGAATCACAGACTTCGAATTTTATTATTATTATTTTTTTTTAATAGAACAATTAATCTCTGGGGCGGCACGGTGGTGTAGTGGTTAGCGCTGTCGCCTCACAGCAAGAAGGTCCGGGTTCGAGCCCCGTGGCCGGCGAGGGCCTTTCTGTGCGGAGTTTGCATGTTCTCCCCGTGTCCGCGTGGGTTTCCTCCGGGTGCTCCGGTTTCCCCCACAGTCCAAAGACATGCAGGTTAGGTTAACTGGTGACTCTAAATTGACCGTAGGTGTGAATGTGAGTGTGAATGGTTGTCTGTGTCTATGTGTCAGCCCTGTGATGACCTGGAGACTTGTCCAGGGTGTACCCCGCCTTTCGCCCGTAGTCAGCTGGGATAGGCTCCAGCTTGCCTGCGACCCTGTAGAACAGGATAAAGCGGCTAGAGATAATGAGATGAGATGAATTAATCTCCGCTATTATTTCTTGCTTCACCGTGACACAATACTGTTGCGTCCTGTTTCAAATATATATCCCACAATGCCTTGTGCAAACGGGGAAAGCCGACCACGTGATGCATGACGTAGTATCTTGAATCGGGTCATGGTGAAGCAAGAAATAATAGCGGAGATTAATTGTTCTATTAAAAACATAATAATAAACCATAAGTGAGTTCAGCACTGTCGTAAAATTCCTCCAAAATATTTCACCACATTTGTGATGGTTCATGTTAATGTAGAACAGACAAAAGATAAATACAATGAAGGTCTGAACGAAATGAAGATTTACCACAGGTATTTATTTTATTGAGGTATTTGATCACCATTTCTCATTTCTATGAAGTCTAATAATCTATCATTAGATATTACAATGTGGTTATTTTCACACACACACACACACACACACACACACATACGCATACCTGCTGTACTCGGCTTCCCCGGAATTTTGTAAACAATAACACGGCCGGATCACTGAGGGGATTGAGCTGGTTTTTGGTGGAACTTTATTGATGTAACTCTTGAATAATTACTACAACCCCGATTCCAAAAAAGTTGGGACAAAGTACAAATTGTAAATAAAAACGGAATGCAATGATGTGGAAGTTTCAAAATTCCATATTTTATTCAGAATAGAACATAGATGACATATCAAATGTTTAAACTGAGAAAATGTATCATTTAAAGAGAAAAATTAGGTGATTTTAAATTTCATGACAACAACATCTCAAAAAAGTTGGGACAAGGCCATGTTTCCCACTGTGAGACATCCCCTTTTCTCTTTACAACAGTCTGTAAACGTCTGGGGACTGAGGAGACAAGTTGCTCAAGTTTAGGGATAGGAATGTTAACCCATTCTTGTCTAATGTAGGATTCTAGTTGCTCAACTGTCTTAGGTCTTTTTTGTCGTATCTTCCGTTTTATGATGCGCCAAATGTTTTCTATGGGTGAAAGATCTGGACTGCAGGCTGGCCAGTTCAGTACCCGGACCCTTCTTCTACGCAGCCACGATGCTGTAATTGATGCAGTATGTGGTTTGGCATTGTCATGTTGGAAAATGCAAGGTCTTCCCTGAAAGAGACGTCGTCTGGATGGGAGCATATGTTGCTCTAGAACCTGGATATACCTTTCAGCGTTGATGGTGTCTTTCCAGATGTGTAAGCTGCCCATGCCACACGCACTAATGCAACCCCATACCATCAGAGATGCAGGCTTCTGAACTGAGCGCTGATAACAACTTGGGTCGTCCTTCTCCTCTTTAGTCCAAATGACACGGCGTCCTTGATTTCCAAAAAGAACTTCAAATTTTGATTCGTCTGACCACAGAACAGTTTTCCACTTTGCCACAGTCCATTTTAAATGAGCCTTGGCCCAGAGAAGACGTCTGTGCTTCTGGATCATGTTTAGATACGGCTTCTTCTTTGAACTATAGAGTTTAAGCTGGCAACGGCGGATGGCACGGTGAATTGTGTTCACAGATAATGTTCTCTGGAAATATTCCTGAGCCCATTTTGTGATTTCCAATACAGAAGCGTGCCTGTATGTGATGCAGTGCCGTCTAAGGGCCCGAAGATCACGGGCACCCAGTATGGTTTTCCGGCCTTGACCCTTACGCACAGAGATTCTTCCAGATTCTCTGAATCTTTTGATGATATTATGCACTGTAGATGATGATATGTTCAAACTCTTTGCAATTTTACACTGTCGAACTCCTTTCTGATATTGCTCCACTATTTGTCGGCGCAGAATTAGGGGGATTGGTGATCCTCTTCCCATCTTTACTTCTGAGAGCCGCTGCCACTCCAAGATGCTCTTTTTATACCCAGTCATGTTAATGACCTATTGCCAATTGACCTAATGAGTTGCAATTTGGTCCTCCAGCTGTTCCTTTTTTGTACCTTTAACTTTTCCAGCCTCTTATTGCCCCTGTTCCAACTTTTTTGAGATGTGTCGCTGTCATGAAATTTCAAATGAGCTAATATTTGGCATGAAATTTCAAAATGTCTCACTTTCGACATTTGATATGTTGTCTATGTTCTGTTCTGAATACAATATCAGTTTTTGAGATTTGTAAATTATTGCATTCCGTTTTTATTTACAATTTGTACTTTGTCCCAACTTTTTTGGAATCGGGGTTGTATAAAAATGGTGATGTTTAATAAATATTCAACTCGTCCTGTCAAACAGGCGGATGCGGATTTGACCAAACATTTGGTTGTCCCGGACAGTCGGACTACCGTTAAGCCTTGCCGTGTAGAATGTGTGTGTGTCTATGAGGGAGAGAGAGAAAGCAGGATAGTGCATCTTGCTAAAACTAGAGCGTATACTGTTTCTCTGAATGTGTTATCACAGCCTGGGATCGCGAGTTAGTGTAAAAACACACACACACACACAAAGGCCACCTCACACGTAGCGGAGACGAGCGCCGCATTGTGCTCGTGCCATTAGCCCGATCCGCGCCGAGGCCTCAGAATGGAAATTCAATTTTCCTTTTTTGAAAGGAACGAGATGACACCATTTCACATCCTTCAGAAAAAGGGAGCGGAGTGAGACGGAATGAAGCAGACGACAGAAGCGAGAGTTTTTCTGCAGACTGATGGGGGGAAAAAGATGGATTGATGTGTAATAGAATGTATGAATGGAGAAAGTAAAACGAGGGTGAGATCATTATACACTTTGGCCTCGTGTTCTCTTTCACTCTCTCTCTCTCTCTCTCGTGCCCCAGAGCTGATTTGAATTTCACACGTTCACTGTTTTTTTTCTCCCTCAGCTGAAAGCCAGAGACGTGCCTGCTTTCGCTCTTCGGGTTTGTTCTTTTCATCATCGCTCTGCTCTGTGCCATGTTCCTGTGTAGATATCAGATTCAATGGAATTTTTTTTTTTTATTTATCTGCCTTAAAAACACAGATCCCAGTCTCAGTAAACCCTGTGATGGAGACATCGACGAAACAATCCAAGTCTCATAGTTCATATTTGAAAGCTGAACTTAATCCAGAAACAAAAGCTCCTCAAATGGAGATCAGCCAACATCAGGGTGTGTGAAGTTCCTTCCCTTAGTTCTGCACTGGAGCTGTGAAGATCACAAATTCAAGCTTCGATAATGACATCATGACATCATTACACACTCCCTTGAAAGAAATCATTTGTCTCAGGAACGCTATTGAACATCAACATCATTGGACAAAAACTATAAATTATAAATATACAAATAAACTTGGACAATATTCTCAGATGAATCAAAAAAATCCCTTAAAAGGGCTTTATTTTACGAGCGAAAAGCAATTTTACTCAAGTCTTTACTCCGTAAGCATTGTTGTCATGGTTACTCTGCATGTTGGTGCTATGAGCGCTCAGCACCATGAGGACTAATTATAGTACCATGTACTGTACCTGTTCCAGATTAGAGCACAATCACAGCATGCGCTCGTAACAACTCTCAACACACAGACTTGGCAAAGTATACACACTTTCCCGAGTGTCTCACATTACCAAGCCTTTTTTGCTTGACTGGCTTTGACTCGCATTCGTATTTTCGACTTCGCCTTTTTGTTTGTACCTGACACGACCGTTGCCTGTTCCACGACCCTGTGTTTGTCTTACGTTTTTGACCTGCTTGCCTGTCCGTTTTTAAATAAACACTCTTCCTGGAATTACATGCGTCATCCGCCTGCATTATACGGCTATTCGTAAATGTAAGATCCTCTCCGTCGAAGACAAACTTTAGATCCTGGAGCATCGAAAGTGTGGTTGAGAAAGCAATGAATGTGTCTAAAGAATACGGTATCCTGAAAAAATTCAATTTCAACTTTTAAATCCGAAGTAAAAGAGCTCCCAGACTCTGTCCATGACTGCAGTCAACATGATGAGCTGAAAAGAAAGAAGATCTCATCATCTGTAGCCGATTTATCCTGTTCTACAGGGTCGCAGGCAAGCTGGAGCCTATCCCAGCTGACTACGGGCGAAAGGCAGGGTACACCCTGGACAAGTCGCCAGGTCATCACAGGGCTGACACTTTTAGGGTGTTCACACGGCACATATTTGCATCGATGCTGCACCGATGTATTTTGTTGCGATATATCTTACACCGGTGTAAATTTTGTGCAGCGTTCACACGTCACAACCCTGCTTACCAGAGAGAAGCGTGTTAGCACCGGTGCAGCCCCACTTGCGGTCACACGGCAGTTTCTGCGACCGTGTTATAGTAGCAAAAACTTTATTACTATCATTTCCTTTGATAGTAATAAAGTTTTGATATTTCCTTTTATTACTATAATTTCCTATCATTATTACTATCATTTCCGATAGTAATAATGCGGAAATGAAATATGCGCATGTGTGAAAATGTACTTCTTTTTCCCGGTTGTCATGGCATCACCAAGCGCCGGGAAAACAACGTGGATGAAGACACCAGTGTTGCCAGATATTGCTGACGTTTTCCATCCCAAAATATGTTCAAATCCGTCAAAATGCACTTAAAACTGCCAAATCTGGCAACACTGGAAGACACGCAGTTCTGTTGTTGTTGATGTTCGCCATTTTGGAAGCGCAAAATACCAGGATGCAAGTTATGCAATGCCCGTATGTAATCAACTCTCCTCACGCGTAGCGAGTCTACCCCTGTAGCGTTCAGACGGCCCATTTTATATCGGTGCTGCCCCGCAAACTAGCATTTACTCCGGAGTAAATTTCTTAAACCGCCTCCGGAGCAGGGTTAGATTTGCACCGGTTTAAGCAGCTTTCAGGGGCTACACCGGTATAACTTTGTACCGTGTGAACGCTCTACCGGGGCAGCCCCGGTGCTACACCGGAGTAAAAGTTGCCGTGTGAACACCCCTATAGACACAGACAACCATTCACACTCACACCTACGGTCAATTTAGAGTCACCAGTTAACCTAACCTGCATGTCTTTGGACTGTGGGGGAAACCGGAGCACCCGGAGGAAACCCACGCGGACACGGGGAGAACATGCAAACTCCACACAGAAAGGCCCTCGCCGGCCCCGGGGCTCGAACCCGGACCTTCTTGCTGTGAGGCGACAGCGCTAACCACTACACCACCGTGCCGCCCCAAGAAAGAAGATGCAGCAAGAAAATGTTAGCGAGTGTGACTTATTTCCTTTACTTAAGAGTGATTTATTTCCTTTAGTTTGTAAATATGTAAATGAATTGAGCGTAAATATAAATTCAACACAGTCGGTCTTGTTTTATGTAAGAGTGAGTGTTTAGTGTGATGAGTGGCTTCATTTCAGTATTACGGACTTTTCGGTATCGCAAACTATTTTTGACATCTAACGAGGAGTTCGTTATATCGTGGCTGCAGTGTATTATTCCTCACACAGGGCACCGCTAACTACAGGTTTATCTCTCCGTCCATTTCTCTATCTATCTTTCTGTCTACCTTTTTCTCCATCTCTCTCTTTTCTCCCCACTTTCTTTTTCTCTCTCCCCTCTCTCCCCCGCTCTCTTTTCTCCCCCTTTTTCTCTCTTTCTTTTTCTCCCCCTCTCTTTTTCTCTCCCTCTCTCTTTTTCTCCCCACTCTCTCCTGCTCTCTTTTCTCCCCCTTTCTCTCTCTCTCTCTCTCTCTCTCCCTCCCTTTTTCTCCCCCTCTTTTTCTCTCTTTCTCTTTTTTCTCCCCTCTCTCTCTCTCCCTCCTTTTTTGGCCCTTTTCTCTCTCTCTTTTTTCTCCCAATCTCTTTTTCTCTCTCTTTCTCTTTTTCTCCCCAACTCTTTTCCTCTCTCCCCTCTCTCTTCCTCCCTCTCTTTTCTCTCTCCCCTCTTTCTCTCTCTCTCTCTCTTTTCTCCCCACTCTCTTTCTCTCCCCTCTTTTTCTCTCTGCCCTCTTTCTGTCTTTCTCCCCCTCTCTTTTTCTCTCTCTGTCTCTCTCTCTTTTTCTCTCTCCCCTCTTTCTCTCTCTCTCTTTCTCTTTTTTCTCCCCATCTCTTTTTCTCTCTCTTTCTCTTTTTTCTCCCCAACTCTTTTCCTCTCTCCCCTCTCTCTTCCTCCCTCTCTTTTTCTCTCTCCCCTCCTTCTCTCTCTCTCTTCCCCCTCTCTTTTTCTCTCTCCCCTCTTTCTCTCTTTTCTCCCCACTCTCTTTCCCCTCTTTTTCTCTCTGCCCTCTTTCTGTCTTTCTCCCCCTCTCTTTTTCTCTCTCCCCTCTTTCTTTCTTTCTTTCTCCCCCCTCTCTCTTCCCCCTCTCTTTTTCTCTCTCCCCTCCTTCTCGCTCTCTCTCTTCCCCCTCTCTTTCTCTCTCACTCTCTTCCCCCCTCTCTTTTTCTCTCTCCCCTCTTTCTCACTCTCTCTTTTCTCCCCACTCTCTCTCTCCCTCTCTCTCCCTTTTTCTCCCCCTCTCTTTTTTTCTTCTTCTATTTCCCAACTCCCCCTCGTGCAGTATGAGATGTTCATTGTCGGACATAAGGATATAGTCTTCCCAGCAGAGGAGTCAGTGAGGACTGTCTTTAAAAAAAGAGAGAGAGAGAGAGAGAGAGAGAGAGATTGCCGAATCCAAGAGCTGCTTGTTGACAGACATGAAGACTTCATCTGAGGAACAGAATGATGAGGCTGTGGCTTGAGTTTCTGTCTGTCTGTGTCTAATGGATTGATGGTGCTAGTTAGAATTCAGAGTCCTTTTCCTCTCTCTCTCTCTCTCTCTCTCTCTCTCTCTCTCATTTTTGACCAAGATGCAAGAACAGTTTGTTCAGAGACGGGTCATCCAGTGTGTGTGTGTGTGTGTGTGTGTGTGTGTGTGTGGCATACTCTACTTACAAATTCTGAACTATTCACAAGAACCAATTTGTATGAAGAGTTACAGAGATGAAGGTCGGAGGTGAGGCGAGCGTTCGCTCCTCCTGTTACTTCATTAGTCGGAAATCCAACCACATCTCACTATGCGTGTGTGAGAGAGAGAGAGAGAGAGAGAGAGAGAGAGAGAGAGAGATTCGGCGTCTCCTGTGGCGTAGCCTGATTGTTTGGAGGGAGACGGGATGTAATAAACAAAGAACTACAGTGTTGATTGAACATTCTGCGGTGAAGTTTGTATGATGCTGCACTGGAAGGCTGGGAGCTTTTCCGACTTCTTCACAACATTAGGTTGGAATAAAGCGAAGCGTGCTTTCACACACGTATGCAGTGTTCCGTCTGGGTGAGCAGAACCTTGATGTGTTTTCGTCCCAGACAAGAAACACTCGAGTGAAGGCCAAAACAAGTGCATGAAGGGAACCAAACACACTGTGTTCTTCTTGGGTTGCAGTTTGCTTGTTTATTTATTTGTAGATGCGAGCTCGTAAAATGCCAGTGTCTTCCAGAGAGACGATGTGATACACAACATGTTGTGTATATGAAATAACGAGGCCAGGGAACAGTGTGGCGTAAACTGACCAATGGGCAAACAGAAACAAGCCCTGAAGACTGTTTCCGAAAGTGAAAGACAAATTAATCACACAAGGCATCAAGGTGAAATTTTCCATGATTTTTTTTTTTCATTATGACAAATAACAAAAAAAAAAAAAAAATGCTGATATTAATAAAATGATAAATAAATATAAAAAATTCCTAAATGTTATGACTTGAGACATTTATGGAGTCTTTTTTTAAATATGTAATTAATATGCTTTGAAATATGAATTTAAATGTTTTATTTGATATGATAACCATGAACTCAAAAATCCTGAAAATTCTCATAATTTTAATTCCAATGTATTTATTATGAATTGTTTATTAGTTTTTAAAACGTCGCCTATGAAATAATAACAACAACTAAAGGCCAATTTATGCTGACAACGCAGTCCTCACACATGGCGTCGCAGATGGCGTCTGCGTAGCCCCCCCCACCTTCGCAGACGCTCTGCGTGCACCTCCCAAAAATTGTGACCACCGCAAAAGCCTTGCAGACAGCGTCGCAGACAAGAGGGCTCTGATTGGTCCACTCTACATCCACTGTACACGCACTTCCGCTTCCCTACTTTCCTGGTTTGGTTTGTTTTCACGACCACCATTTTTAAAAACATGAGCGAAGATGGAGCAGCACGAAGAGCGGTTGATCAAGTAAGTGAGGAAGTACGTACATCTATACGACTCCAGTTCTAGTCATTATAAGTAACCGGAGGATAAACACTCCACTAACCACACCCACCAACTACTCCTAGCGATTTCGCACCCCCTTGTGTTGTGGCGGTGAATAACATCGCGCACGCCTATTACTCCCCGCTCAACGATAAATTACAGCTGTCTGTGAAAAGCTATCTGCGAAAGCCTTGTCGCAAGAGCATGCAGAGGCCTTAAGAAATATTATCAGTTTTAATGCGAGCCAGCCTTTCACCTTCATAAAATCAGTGAAATTTAGCTCCCTCTGAAATGTGGTCAGTGTGATATATGTTTATTTCTGTAATATCTCACAAAATATTAGGCCATACTGTTCTGTGGCTGGGAAGTTATTTAATTTGAGGAGATTGAAGCAAATAATGTGCATGAAATTGCTCGCTTCGTGCAGTCAAGCAGACAGAGGAAGTCCGTGTATGTGTGTGCGCATGCGCAGGTTTCCCTTTGAGCGTGCACTGACCGTTCCATCATTCTGTCGCTAAACAAACAGCTGATCACACCGAGGTGCTCGCTGACCGCCGATATTTATTAGTTTGGTCCTGCGTTTCCTTTCCTTCGTATATAACATAACGTCTTTTCTTCTTGCTTTCTTTCCGTTACTGTCGTCGGTCTTTCACGTTTCATTCGCACACTCACGTCCTCCATTTTTCTCTCCTGTTTCAAATTTGTATTCCACAATGCCTTGCCTTGCGCAAACAGAGAAAGCCCACCACGTAACGCATGACGTAGTATCTTGTATTGGGTCATGGTGAAGCAGGAAAAAGTAGCGGAGAATTTAAGGCCATGTGGCTTTAAATTCATTAATTGTTCTATTTTTAAAAAAACTAATAAAATTTGAAGTCTGTGATTCGAATTCGGTAGCTTTCGGTTCACTAAACAAAAATAATTGGGTGTCGGGGAAAATTCTTTTTATGACCTACACTTGAAAAATCTAAAAGGCACTATAGCTTTAAAGTTTGCATTTTCTTTTCTGGAAAAAAGTTTTTTTATTTTTTTTATTTTACTGATTTCATTATTAAAATTACTTTTTAGCTTGAAAAAAGTCGTCAATAATAATAATAATAATAATAATAATAATAATAATAATAATAATTTCTGGATAAAATCCTATGTTTTTTTTTTTGTTTTTGTGTTTTTTTTTTCTCCCAGATCCATTAAACAAATATTGAATCCTTTTCATTGTAATAGAACTTGTCAATATTTTTTTTTATTATTTCTTTGAAATATTTATTGCTATTTAATATTTCTTTAATGTTATTTATGAGTTCAAATCTGTATTATTTAATTTCTATATAAATGCAAATAATAATTAAAAAATATATAACTGGCCTTTGGTGGGTATTTTTTTTTCAGATGCCCAAAACAGCTGATCAATTTTCTCAATTGTTCTATTTTTAGTATAATTATTTATAATTAAATATGGCGGCACGGTGGTGTAGTGGTTAGCGCTGTCGCCTCACAGCAAGAAGGTCCGGGTTCGAGCCCCGTGGCCGGCGAGGGCCTTTCTGTGTGGAGTTTGCATGTTCTCCCCGTGTCCGCGTGGGTTTCCTCCGGGTGCTCCGGTTTCCCCCACAGTCCAAAGACATGCAGGTTAGGTTAACTGGTGACTCTAAATTGAGCGTAGGTGTGAATGTGAGTGTGAATGGTTGTCTGTGTCTATGTGTCAGCCCTGTGATGACCTGGCGACTTGTCCAGGGTGTACCCCGCCTTTCGCCCGTAGTCAGCTGGGATAGGCTCCAGCTTGCCTGCGACCCTGTAGGACAGGATAAAGCGGCTAGAGATAATGAGATGAGATGAGATAATTAAATATTTATTAATGATATTCACGGTGTGGCTTTTGAATAACAGGACTGGGGACGTGTGTGAACCATGTGGTGTACACTGACCAATGGGCAAACAGAAACGAGCCCTGAAAGTTGTGTATGAAAATGCAAGTAAAAGTGTGAGAGAACAAATCGTTTGATGTCGGCACGTCGTAAAAGTGGTCAGTGCAAGAATCATGACCTCAGCAATACGATTTTTTTGGTGAACGTGAAGAAAGCGTTCGAGCACGCTCAGCGCTCTCAGTCAAGCAGTTTGTATCTGAGAAACGCACCGCAGGACTCGACGGCCCACCCTGTTCACCTGATCTATCACCATGTGACTCGAGTCTGCGCTCGGGGGAACGTGTTTCAAGTCTGTTCCTGAAGCGAAGAAGAAAACGATGCAGTTTCTGAGACGACGATCGGAAGAAGAGCCGCTGCACTGCTGTGATCAGTGAAGACCAGAATGAAGAGGAATGTGATGGAGATGTAATATTTCATCATTAGACAACTGAATTCTGGCGTTTGTCTCGTGATCAACAGCCACACCTCGGATATATACTCAGCAAAAATAAAAACTTGACACTCATTATTTTCCAAATAGTGTTTAGAAACTTTTCTTGAAAGAGTTCTTGTTGTGATTATGGTTAAATGCATTGTCAAGGGCATTACGTCACACATTCATTCTACTGGTCGGGCCTACGTAGCACGTGCGAGAGCACTGCACGCTAAAATCACGTTTCCACGTGACACAAGTGACGTGACCTATTGATACACGTGCAATTGATCTTACGGTAGCAGAGTAGAGTGTCATCTCAGAAAAACAAGGTTTTATGGTTAATTATTCGTTAATTTGCAATGCCACGACTGTCAAACATTCAGCGTGAACGTGCCATTGGCATGCTGAATACGGGAACATCCGTCACTGACGTTGCGAGGGTTATGGGATGCAGTCGACAGACCATCCATAATCTCCAGACACGTCTCCATTAGGGCTGTAACGATATGCGTATCGAAATCGAAATCGCGATACGCAGAGCCACGATCCGTATCGCGATACAAGAAGGCAGAATCGCGGTACACCCTTTCAAACTTCTCCTCAGCCCAAAAACAGAGACGCTTCCAAACTTCAATTTATGAATACTTTACTTTTTATTTAAATTACATTTTAAACTTACTTAAATTACTTTTATTTTTTATATCTATTAGTAAGTCGTTTTTTCGCCGACCTGCGACAATCTTCTGCGAGTCACGCAACGTCCACACTCGCCACTGGCAAAGCATTCGTTTCTTTTAAGCGGTCGCCATTCTGGTTGCGACGCGGGGAGCGAATCTGTAAACAAGCAGCTCATTGGCTGGCTAGGTGTGCCACAAGCCAATCACAATCACTTGACCGGAAAGGCATGCAGTGTTGCCAGATTGGGCAGGTTTAGGTGCTTTTTGGCTGGTTTTGAACATATTTTGGGGTGGAAAACGTTAGCAATATCTGGCAACACTGAAGACATGTCTGCTTGGGCGGAAGCCTTCTGCGGCAGTTACATTTTGACACGCGAGCAACGTTTCACCATAAAAATTCCGTAATTTCCATCTGTTTTCCGCGATCACAGAAAATCATTGGCCCTATGAGAGTGAGACAGTGAGAGAGCCACACCCCCCCAAAAAAAAAAAATCTTAACGGATTTACACGATTTGGAAAAATGACTTTTTCAGAACCGAAAAAAACAGAGCTTCCGGCTCAACAGTATTATTTTGAGAAATAAAACAATCTTTGGATATACATTTGTTCATTTTTGCATACATATTACTCATTCTCTGCAGTGGTCTGAATTATTTGTTATTAAATAGTTAATGTAAGTAAGTAAATGTTAATAAGTCAAATTTACTACTTTGAAAAAACATTTTTAAAAAAATCGTGGGCGTATCGAATCGTGGGTCAAAAATCGTGATACGAATCGAATCGTGAGTTGGGTGTATCGTTACAGCCCTAGTCTCCATCAAACTGGCACCACAGCCGACCGTAAGGAACCCTCCACAGAACTTGCAGGAGCTTGGTGCCATGTTGGTACAAATATGGCGGCGCATTCCCCAAGCTGTGTTCAGACGCATCATCCAATCCATGAGGAGACGTTGCATCGCAGTTCTGAACGCCCATGGAGGACACACCTGATATTGACATGAATTCATTAAGTTGTGACTCACAGTTTTTGATCATGGACATTGTCGTCGCATTTCCGGTGGAACCGATTCCATGACAAACATGATCTGTATGCTATAGCATCTTTAATGACAAGATAATTGAATACAGTCGTTATTTCAAACCTATTTTCCAAAATGTTCAAATTATTGACTTTGAAACGAGTGTAAAGTTTTTATTTTTGTTGAGTATATTTCGCACATCATTTTCTCGGGTTACTTTTGTAATTTCTATGCACACTTGTTAAAGGCCCGGTCCCACTGGCCAATGGACACAAAACGTATGCAAAAAGGACACAGCGGACGAGCAAAATTTCGGGGGTGGCTCTATCCGTTTTCATCCGCTCCAGAAATGGACAAAATTGGCGAAAATTTGCGAAAACAGAACGGAAAAGAACGGACGTGGGTAGTATATAGCGGGGATGTTAAACGCATGTTCATAGGAAGCCTAGCGGATGAAAGCGGATGGAAGTGGATGACAGCTCCGAAGGGGTTACCGGTGATAACTGAGAAGCGGACGCATAGCAGAAAGAGCGGATGCATAGCGGATGAAGGGGATGCATCACGTACGCCTAACGGAAACAAAGGGGATGTTGCGCGGATGTATATCGGATGCAGACCGTTCACTGCGCATGCGGGGGGTATGAATTGCGTCTGCTCTGCGGATATAAAGGGATCCAGCACGCACGCCATCAGCATAAAGCGGAAAGACGTGCTGGCGGCTACATCGATACATCTCTACTACATCTCGTTTTTGAAGAAGGCTACTCCCCCTTTTTATACAAAATATCGATTGTCCGCTAGGTGTCCTTCTACATACTCTAGACATACTCCAGACATCCTAAATATACGAGATACATCCCAGATATAAACGCTTTGTCCGTTTTGAATACTTTATATACGAGATGCATACGCTTACATCCTTTCTATTTCCGTGCTACTAACGATGAACAGACGTTTCATGTACCTTATCTTTCCTCCCTCTTTCCGTTTTCAGCTGCAGCGGATGTGAGTTGCGAGGATGCCCAGAGGATGCAGAGAGGATACAGCAGACGTTTAACGGATGATAACGGACATAGAACGTTTGTTGCTCGTATATGTCGCGGATTTACATCGTACACGGCGGAAAGTTCATCCGTTCTAAAAGTTTTGTGCAGCTCAAAACTTTTTGCGCGGATGAAATCACAGTGGACGGATGCTCGATGGATAGAGCGTATGAAGCACGTATGCAATGAGTACACAACGGATGCGTAGCGTTTTCCAACGGATGGCAAAGATTTTTTTACGTTTTACATCCTCTTTGCATCCGTAAGTGCAGTGGGACCGGGCCTTTAAGGGTTGTTTTTTTTTCCTTGCTGTATTTTTCACCCAAAGACTTTCACAAGGACGTTTTCAGTCCTCCGTGTCCCATGTCCCTCAGGTGATTTTTTTTTCTTTTCTTTTTGATCTCTTTAATTACCGTATGCTCAGTGTAAAACCAACCAAGTTGCAAACAAACCAACAATGTCAATGTCTCTCTGACTCAACCAACACACTAATAGGTGTGAAGGCGCCCTGAAGAACTAACCTCAGCACTGATCGATCCAATTTGTGTACATTTCTGTTTGTTTTTTTAAAACCGCTAACCTTTACCACTGCACAACGTTTGAGACAAGCTTGTTTGTCTGAATTTAAATGAAACCAGCCGTGTAAGTCTGAAGGTTTTAAGAAGTAGGTGTGTGAAACACCAGAGCGACTCGTCTCGGCCGTGTAATGAAGCAGTGTTTGTGTTCGCCGGCGGTTTTCTCATACCAATAATCAAAGAGTCAAAACGCAGAGGGGAAAAAGTCCTGGAATGATTTGTTTCCCTCATTTACCGACCAGCACATCGAGTTTGATCTCCGAGGAGACTGAAGCTCTGATAACACACCAGACTTTCTCTCAATTCTTCTTTCCTGTTTCTCTCCTTTATCTCTCGCCAAGGCAGCTACAGTGGTGCTTAAAAGTTTGTGAATCCTTTAAAATTTTCTAGATTTCTGCATACTGTAAATAGGACCTAAAACATCATCAGATTTTCACACAAGTCCTAAAAGTAGATAAAGAGAACCCAGTTAAACAAATGAGACAAAAATATTAGACTTGGTCATTTATTTATTGAGGAAAATGATCCAATATTACATATCTGTGAGTGGCAAAAGTATGTGAACCTTTGCTTTCAGTATCTGGTGTGACCCCCTTGTGCAGCAATAACTGCAACTAAACGTTTCTGGTAACTGTTGATCAGTCCTGCACACCGGCTTGGAGGAATTTTAGCCCGTTCCTCCGTACAGAACAGCTTCAACTCTGGGATGTTGGTGGGTTTCCTCACATGAACTGCTCGCTTCAGGTCCTTCCACAACATTTCGATTAGATTAAGGTCAGGACTTTGACTTGGCCATTCCAAAACATTAACTTTATTCTTCTTTAACCATTCTTTGGTAGAATGACTTGTGCGCTTAGGGTCGTTGTCTTGCTGCATAACCCACCTTCTCTTCAGATTCAGTTCATGGACAGATGTCCTGACATTTTCCTTTAGAATTCGCTGGTATAATTCAGAATTCATTGTTCCATCAATGATGACAAGCCGTCCTGGCCCAGCTGCAGCAAAACAGGCCCAAACCATGATACTACCACCACCATGTTTCACAGATGGGATAAGGTTCTTATGCTGGAATGCAGTGTTTTCCTTTCTCCAAACACAACGCTTCTCATTTAAACCAAAAAGTTCTATTTTGTTCTCATCCATCCACAAAACATTTTTCCAATAGCCCTCTGGCTTGTTCACATGATCTTTAGCAAGCTGCAGATGAGCAGCAATGTTCTTTTTGGAGAGCAGTGGCTTTCTCCTTGCAACCCTGCCATGCACACCATTGTTGTTCAGTGTTCTCCTGATGGTTTACTCATGAACATTAACATTAGCCAATGTGAGAGAGGCCTTCAGTTGCTTAGAAGTTACCCTGGGGTCCTTAGTGACCTCGCTGACTATTACACGCCTTGCTCTTGGAGTGATCTTTGTTGGTCGACCACTCCTGGGGAGGGTAACAATGGTCTTGAATTCCCTCCATTTGTACACAATCTGTCTGACTGTGGATTGGTGGAGTCCAAACTCTTTAGAGATGGTTTTGTAACCTTTTCCAGCCTGATGAGCATCAACAACGATTTTTCTGAGGTCCTCAGAAATCTCCTTTGTTCGTGCCATGATACACTTCCACAAACATGTGTTGTGAAGATCAGACTTTGATAGATCCCTGTTCTTTAAATAAAACAGGGTGCCCACTCACACCTGATTGTCATCCCATTGATTGAAAACACCTGACTCTAATTTCAACTTCAAATTAACTGCTAATCCTAGAGGTTCACATACTTTTGCCACTCACAGATATGTAATATTGGATCATTTTCCTCAATAAATAAATGATCAAGTATAATATTGTTGTCTCATTTGTTTAACTGGGTTCTCTTTATCTACTTTTAGGACTTGTGTGAAAATCTGATGATGTTTTAGGTCATATTTATGCAGAAATATAAAAAAATCCTAAAGGGGTCACAAACTTTCAAGCACCTCTGTACTCCTCATAAAGTTTGTCAGTCTATCCCTTTTCTTTTCTCTGTGGCTTCTCTCCAAGAAAATAAAACACTCATATCCATCTATTCTCTCTTTTTTTTTCTCCAAAGGAAAAAAAAAAAACCTCAATCCATTGTCCTCATATATCCTCATTTATTCTATCCACATTCACTGGATATGAGCAATCGCATGCTCTGATTGGTTACTCTACTACTCGGATATCAGCTCATATACCATGAAGAGAGAAAAACAAAATGGCGGAGCGTTACTGAACCAACCAAGGACAAAATAAAAACTCTACTTAGAAACAAAACGCCGAAAAATAATGGTTTATAGCTTCTATAACATTGATAATAACAGAACTGGACATCACCTGGACTTTTCCCAAACTTTAACCGTTCACTTTTGGTGCCTACTTGTTGTGATCCCAGTTGTTGGTGGACAGGAGTGGAACCTCACGTGGTCTTCTGCTTTTGGTCTTTTGTAGACCATCTACCTGAGGGTTTGATGTGCATTCTGAGATGCATTTCTGCTCACCATGGTTGGAAAGAGTGATTATTTGAGTTTGTGTAGCCTTCCTGTTAGCGCCAGTCTCCTTTGACAGAGATGTCCACAAGCACCGGCAGCTACTCGATCCCAGAAAAAAAAACTTGCTTTTCACTGTTCAAGCGATTTATCTCATCTCCGCTGCACATAATTTGCTGCAAAACCAATTATTCAACCATGAAATTGTTTTCGATTTGGATCTAGCATGACCGGAAGCGATGACATGTTGATCAATTCTCACGCTCTGATTGGCTGAGCCAGAACATGTGACCAGAATTTAATTTATTCGCTGAGAATGCACCAGAAAACGTCAAAATTTTCTGGAAGGGCACACGTCCAGACCCCCACCCCCAAATTCCAGAGCCGGCTACTACTTTATTTTATTTGGCTACTTCATATTTTCTGGAGAACCCTGTCTGAGCTTCTCTCATAAATCACTTCCGCCTGCAGAACTGTCGCTCACTGGGTGTTTTGGAGCAGTTTCTGACACACTCACTAACATCATCCATGCCATGGTCATAGCAGGCTTGTAGTACTCGAGTCCGACTCGTGCTCTAATTTTAAGGCCTTGGACTTGAGCACTGATGACTCGGATTCGTCAACTGGAGACGAGGACTCGGATTCATCTCATCTCATTATCTCTAGCCGCTTTATCCTGTTCTACAGGGTCGCAGGCAAGCTGGAGCCTATCCCAGCTGACTACGGGTGAAAGGCGGGGTACACCCTGGACAAGTCGCCAGGTCATCACAGGGCTGACACTCAGGCTACGTTTACATTAGACCGTATCTGTCTCGTTTTCTTCGCGGATGCACTGTCCGTTTACATTAAACCACCTGGAAAAGCCGGGAAACGGGAATCCGCCAGCGTCCACGTATTCAATCCAGATCGTATCTGGTCCGGTGCTGTGTAAACATTGAGATACGCGAATACGCTGTGCTGAGCTCTAGCTGGCGTCTCATTGGACAACGTCACTGTGACATCCACCTTCCTGATTCGCTGGCGTTGGTCATGTGACGCGACTGCTGAAAAACGGCGCGGACTTCCGCCTTGTATCACCTTTCATTAAAGAGTATAAAAGTATGAAAATACTGCAAATACTGATGCAAATACTGCCCATTGTGTAGTTATGATTGTCTTTAGGCTTGCCATCCTTCCACTTGCAAGTGGTAAGTGATATGCGCTGGGATCACACACACAGCGGCTCAGTCCCGAATCACAGCTTGTGCACTTCACTCGCGCGCTCTGTGAGCTGCGCAAGGCCGGAGTGCGCACCCTCCAGAGGGCACTCGCTGTTCAGGGCGGAGTGATTTGGAGCGCAGGATGCCTGCGGAGCCGAGCGTATCTGTGTTGCTGTGTGCACGGCTAACGGTTTTAGTGTAAACGCGAATCGTTTTAAGAACGTTAATCTGATGATCCGCTGATTCGACGTAATGTAAACGTAGCCATAGACACAGACAACCATTCACATTCACACCTACGGTCAATTTAGAGTCACCAGTTAACCTAACCTGCATGTCTTTGGACTGTGGGGGAAACCGGAGCACCCGGAGGAAACCCACGCGGACACGGGGAGAACATGCAAACTCCACACAGAAAGGCCCTCGCCGGCCACGGGGCTCGAACCCGGACCTTCTTGCTGTGAGGCGACAGTGCTAACCACTACACCACCGTGCCACCCAGGACTCGGATTTTTTTTCTTTTTTTTTTTTTAACGTCATAATAATTTGGCATAAGGTATTTATATCTACATTAATTTTTATATTAATTTTGTCCAAGAGAATGCACATTCACCTGTTCATACGTCATGTTCAGGAACAAACTAACGTTAATGGCGCTAAAATGCCTGGAGAGAACGCCGCTAGGATCGTCCGCTTTGCTTCTACAGACTTCTCGTGCAGTGGGAAAAAATGCACTGTTATGTGTTCCGAACTATCGAGGAGACGACGGGGACGACCTCGAACTTCAATTGTCATTTGTCAAGACTCCACCCAGAGAAGGAAGTGACACAGTATGTTCATTGCTCTTTTGATAGTGGGCGGGGCTTGCTTGCTGAGCGATGAACAAGCTTTTTATCTGTAGCCTATTAACTAAAATGGGGCTGTCGAGCAGGAGCGTTAGTCCAACACAGTAGCAGAGACGCTTTCCCATAAAGTCAGCAACAGCCACCGTCGAATGGTGCAGACGAAGCCTTGTTCTCGGACTCGACTCGAAATTTTCTTTAATGACTCGAACTTGAACACTGGTGATTAAAGACTGGACTCGGACTCGAGGTTTAGTGACTCGACTACAACACTGGGTCAAAGTCAATAAGATAACATTTTCTGTTATAGTATGAATCTTGCAGAACCAGTCACACATCTTCTGGACACTTTTGCCGCTTTTCCACTACAAACGCGGCTGAGTTGGGCTGAGCCGTGCCGTGCTGAGTTGGGCTGAGTCGAGCTGAGCGGGGCTGTTGGAGTTGCATTTCGACTACAACCGCGCTGAACCGTGCTGGCTGGAAGTGGGTGGACACATTGGGTGGAGTTACCAAAAGTGGGTGGACGTCACGTGATGTCGTTAAGCAGCGCAAACAGTGACATCAGTGATCTTTTAAGCGGTAGTCTCACGACCCGGATAGTAAACAATAAACATGGAGGACATGGAGTCGTTAGTGTTGCTGGTCTTGGTGCTGTGGCTTGTTGTCACCGACAACGCCAACAGATACTGGCAAGAGCGTATAGATGAGGCGAGGCGCATAAGGCTTCAGAAATTCTCATAATTCGTAATTATTCTCCTTCCGGGTTTGCGGTGTTTACAGATCCCAGCGTGCTCGCGGGGCGTGTGTGGGCATGTGAGGACACTCCTCCTCACCAATCAGTGCACAGGGGAGTGTCTGCTCACGCCCCCAACCTCAGTCGGCACGGCTTGGCTCGCTTCAGCCCTACTCCAGAACGGTGCGAGTTTTAGGGGCTAAGCAGGGCTGAAGCGAGCTGAGTCGTGCTGGTTTTTGGTAGTCGAAACGCAAGCCGTGTCGGGCTGAAGTGAGCTGAAGTGAGCTGAAATGAGCTGAAAAAGGGTAGTGGAAAAGGGCCATTTGACTGTCACACTCGCTTCTTAATTTTGCCCCGAAACCCAGTAGCCTTCTTTATGTTTTCTTTTTTCAATCCGAAAAAAAGGTCTCTCATGGAATAATGGAATATGCTGCTCAGATATTTGCAAAATTTTTTTTTTTTTTTGGTAACATTTCATTTTGTGCTAGGGAAAAAAATAAATCACGAACGTTTGGAACTCTAAAATGTTTTTGTAATGTTTTGACTCGATAATGGGTGGCACGGTGGTGTAGTGGTTAGCGCTGTCGCCTCACAGCAAGAAGGTCCGGGTTCGAGCCCCGTGTCCGGCGAGGGCCTTTCTGTGCGGAGTTTGCATGTTCTCCCCGTGTCCGCGTGGGTTTCCTCCGGGTGCTCCGGTTTCCCCCACAGTCCAAAGACATGCAGGTTAGGTTAACTGGTGACTCTAAATTGAGCGTAGGTGTGAGTGTGAATGGTTGTCTGTGTCTATGTGTCAGCCCTGTGATGACCTGGCGACTTGTCCAGGGTGTACCCCGCCTTTCGCCCGTAGTCAGCTGGGATAGGCTCCAACTTGCCTGCGACCCTGTAGAAGGATAAAGCGGCTAGAGATAATGAGATGAGATGAGATATCTTACACCGGTGTAAATTTTGTGGAGCGTTCACACGTCACAAACCTGCTTACTAGAGAGAAGCATGTTAGCACCGGTGCAGCCCCACTTGCGTTCACACGGCAGTTTTTGCGACCGTGCTATACGATAGTAATAATGCGGAAATGAAATATGCACATGCGTGAAAATGTACTTCCTTTTCCCGGTTGTCATGGCATCACCAAGCGCCGGGAAAACAACGTGGATGAAGACACCAGTGTTGCCAGATACTGCTGACGTTTTCCAGCCCAAAATATGTTCAAATCCGCCAAAATGCACTTAAAACCGCCCAATCTGGCAACACTAGAAGACACGCCGTTCTGTTGTTGTTGATGTTCGCCATTTTGGAAGCGCAAAATACCAGGATGCAAATTATGCAATTCCTGTATGTAATCAACTCTCCTCACGCGTAGCGAGTCTACCCCTGTAGCGTTCAGACGTCCCATTTTATATCGGTGCTGCCCCGCAAACTAGCATTTACTCCGGAGTAAATTTCTTAAACCACCTCCCGAGCAGGGTTAGATTTGCACCGGTTTAAGCAGCTTTCAGGGGCTACACTGCTATGGACCCTTTTCACATGACGTCACAACAAACGCGGCCGCCATTTTGGATGTGTACTACCAGTAGTTTACCACAGCCAACATTGAGGAACGGCAGCAAAGAAAGTTTTTACTTTCAGCAAGACTTCCATCACGCCACTATATTGTTGTGCACCTGGATGTAGTAACCATCAACACACAAGGCAAGGGTTATCATTTTATCGGATCCCGACGGAGAAGATGGATAGCGGCCATTAACAGATTGGCAGCCCTCGGCATACCAACGCTTGTGTAGTGACCACTTTGTTGGAGGTAAGACGAATAAAATTAGCCAGAAAAGGCATTACATTGCTGTTAACATTCTGTGGCGGCGAGTGTGTAACCAAATAGGCTAAAATAACCCATTGCAACCTCTTTGTTCTTCTGTAGTAGCTATTGTTGACTAGCTAATGTCAACATCATACTAGCTGGTATGTTACTGTAGCAATGTTTACGTTCAGTCATTTGGATGACTGTTAAAACCTTTCAGTCTCAAGTTTTTCCTTTACTGTATTTACTAGTTTACTGTAATTATGATCCTGCAGCTATTTACACCGGATCCAGTATAAATAGCTGCCGGAGCCGACGTCTGAGGTTCCGGAGGGCGCGCCGGCTTGCTCTCCCTCAAATTAAGCAGCGCGTGCCGGCTTGCTCCCAGAGTGCTCCGGCCGAGGTTCCGGAGCGCGCTCCGGCTTGCTCCCGGAGTGCTCCGGCCGAGGTTCCCCTCAAATTAAGCAGCGCGCGCCGGCTTGCTCCAGAGCAAGCCGGAGCGCGCTCCATAACCTCGGCCGGAGCACTCCTGGAGCAAGCCGGAGTGCCCTCCGGAACCTCGGCCGGAGCACTCCTGGAGCAAGCCGGAGCGCGCTCCGGAACCTCAGACGTTGGCGTGTATGTGTATGGCGATGGGTTTTTAACGACATAGGTATACAGATCATGTGGGCCGAAGTCAGGTAAAGACGAGGGCTTCGTGTACTTCCGTACGTCAGTGAACAATCCTGGTGGAAGCAGGTAAACGTCGTTCTCTAAGCCTGCTAACCTCAATTTTTGCAAATACCTCTCCCTCTGCTCGCCCTGTAAATGCCCTACGTCGCTGGATAGTGAAGGTGTTTTCTGCATCTCGCTCCTTTTTCTTTTATGTTTTTCATTTGTCGCCTTCCTCGCATTCAAACTGATTCGAGCCGAAGTCCACTACATGTCCAAAATGGCGGTCGGGTTTACGAAGGTCACGTGACTGAAAAGGGTCCATAACTTTGTACCGTATGAACGCTCTACCGGGGCAGCCCCGGCGCTACACCGGAGTAAAAGTTGCCGTGTGAACACCCCTATAGTTTGTATGGAAAAAAAATAGAGGGCGCTAAGACTTTCGCACACAGTACTGTAGCTCTGGCTCTTTCAGAGGTGTGTGAGCTGCTAAATCATGCATGTTTGGAGGCTTTAGTCATTCAGAGTGACCTTCCCTGCAGACTCGACTCTAATGACTCCTCTTGGATTACTGAAATAATGCTCCGTTGCTTTAAAGCTGACCCCGGATTTTTTTTTTTTCAGGGTTTAATTTGTGCTCTTTTTTTTTTTTTACAGACCCTGAATATTGGTCCTGAGAGTATCAGTGGAAACACACACACACTTACACACACACACACTGAGGTAGCGTTGACCTTGTAGCTCTGCACTTATTGGCCATTTTACCACATCAACGTTGCGGTTGAATGCTGGATCCTGATTGGTCAGAAGATGTTGATTAATTTTCTAGAAGCTCTGATCATAGTGCAGCTTCAAATCACAGGTTTATATTAAAGCACACGCTTCTATTTATTCATACATGTCAACCTTTGGTCAATCAAACCTGTATAACCAACCTCCAAAATCCGTATTTCCCTTATAAAATCCGTATAAGATGCAAATTAAAATAATTTACCTAAAATTTGAATGATAATTAACAATCATATATCCCAGTTACTTTTTATTCAATATTAATAACAATAAACCTTCAGAATGAATACAAAGCTCCAATGTTTGACCAAAACACAAAGTGTTATCAGCGTAGTTACGAAGGAAATACTTCGCTGTTTGGAGACAGGTTTCACCGAGCGGCTATTACGCACGAGACTTCATATTAGCCACAAAGTCAGAAAAATCTGTTCGTAAAATTACGTTATAATGACCAAATACAATGAAAAGTATTTTTCCAGTCTCACCTGTGAAAGGTAATCCCATGTGATCTCGTTTGGACGGTAAACCTGTTGGTACAGTTAAACGCAGCACATGAATGAGGCATCTTTATTCTCAGAATCGCCACTTTGCTACATCCAATATGGCGGCGAGGATGACGTATGATTCTACGCAGAAGGCGGTATCTATGTTTATATGTCTATGACTTCCCGGTTGGCGGGATTCTCGCAATGCGGTGTGCGCATGATCAAAAGTGGAACGAAGTCTCGCTACCACAAGATAACGCGCGATTTCATAAGACTCTTTACTGGCTGTCTGTGGTGTACAGTACGTTTGTAAATGTTATGCGCTCTTTTATCATCGTGGGAATTGATTATAGCTTTAAATAAATATTGAAGTTTTTTTTAAAGAATCCGTATAACTTTATTTATACGCCCGTATACTACGTTTATTGAATCAAATCTGTATAAAATACGGACATTCCGTATAGGTTGACATGTATGTTTATTTCTAAAGTAACTTACACAGGGCAGGGATTTGTACTTAAGCAAGACTTGTTTCATGGACAATCCAGAATATTAAATGTAATTTATACTCTTCTTTTTTTTCCTCTGTCCATCCATCCATCCATCCATCCATCCATCCATCCATCCATCTGTCCATCCGAAACACCCTTTTTCTCAGCAACGACAAATCATACCCACTTGGTACCTGGTACTGAAGTTAAGCTTGGGGTTCTATACCGTGTATACTGTTTTCAGGTCTGTTGCACATCGACTTCCTGTTTACCGACTGAATGTATTTACTAAACGTACAGTTGTGGTCAGAAGTTTACATACAGTGACGTGAATGTCATCTTGGATATGAATGTCATGAAAATATTTGGGGTTCCAGTGATTTCTCTGAGCTGTTCTTTTTCTGTGGCAGAATGATTGTACAGCATACATCTTTAATAAAAATAAAAAAAAAACAGTAGAATTTGGTGCACAAGTTGTAATTTTCTTTGGGTTTTCTGAAATCAACACAAGGTCAAAAACATACATACAGCACACCTAATATTTGGGTAAAATGTCTCTTTGTAAGATTCATCTTGTCCAAACATTTTTGTTTACCATGAACAAGCTTCTGGCAGAATTCTGGTTGGATATTTCACGACTCTTCATGGTAGAATTGGTCAAGTTTAATTATTTTTTTTCCTGGCATGTACTCGACTTATAAGCACGGTCCATATATTTTCAACAGGGTTGAAGTCAGGGCTTGTTTTAAGCTTAATGTTAGCCTGCTTTATCCTCCACAACCAGCTCTGATGCGTGTTTGGGTTCATCGTCCTGTTGTAACTCCCAAGTCGTGTTCAAGTTTCTGATGGTTTATGCTGAAGAATTCTGAGGTAGTCCTTCTTCTTCATTATTCCATCCACTTTGTGCAATGAACCAGTTCCACTGACAGCAAAACAGCCCCAGAGCATGATGATCCTACCACCATCACCAGCTGATACAGTGTTCCTCTGTACATGGTGGTCATTGTGGCCAAACAACTCAATCTTTGTCTCATCTGACCACACAGCTTTCCTCCAGAAGGCTTTTTCTTTGGTTGAGTGCTCAGCTTCAAACTTTAGTTAAGCTTGAAGGTGTCAATTTTGGAGCAGGAGGTTATTTCTTGGATAGCAACCTCTTAGTCCATGGTGATCTGAACTGTAGACAGTGATCCATCAGCTTCCAGTTCATGGCAGGGCTGTGCCATGGTGGTTCCCAGGTTATTCCTTACCATCCAAACCAATTTCCTTTCAGCTCAGGGTGACAGTTTGGGTTTTCTAGAAGCAAAGTGGCTTGGCAAAGTGACTACACCTCACGATAACTTGCATACAATTGTTTGAACTGATCTTGGAATTTGCAGTTGTTTAGAAATGGCTCCAAGAGACAGTCTAGAGTTGCATACACAGACAAACTGCTGTCCGAAAAGAGGAATAACACACTCCAGGGTGTGCTGCTATTGGAAAATAATCAACTTCCAGACGTTAGCGGTGACTCTGCGTCGTCACAACACCCCGCTGTTGATTGTTTTCCTACAACAGCGTGGCACTGTGTGTTTCGTTGTTGTTGTATCATTAATAAATGACTTTATCTCCCTGTGGTGCGGTTTGGATCAATAGTTTGCCTTCTGCTTTTAGCTTTAACTGTTCCACAGCTGCTTGTAATTAGCAAAGTGTTTGTTTTGACGTGTGTGTGTGTGTGTGTGTGTGTGTGTGTTGGCAGCACTGTGGTGATGAACCATGGTAAAGAGGTGCCACTGAGTTCGGATCCAGAAACCACCAAGTGCAAGTAAACAGCACAGTGTGAACTGTGTGTTTCCATAGCGATACATTTTGTGTGTGTGTGTGTGTGCCGGTGTGTGTCAGTGTGTGTGGGTTTGTTTGTGAGCCGAAGCACCGTGTCTCAGAGGGCAAAGGTGAGAGCATCGTCCTCATTAGCCATCTACAGCACCTTGAGTTGGTCGCTTAGCGCCGCTAGAGCTTGTCAGCCGTTCGCTTAATGGGGTCATGTGACCATCTTTTCACCTGCTTTTCACCTTCTATCACACACACTCATGCGCGCACATGCGCACACACACATACGCACACACATTGAAGGTACTGTGTTTTCCATTTTTAGCCCTTAGGCCCACTTTACACGGGGACGGTATAAAACAAAAACGCAAAAGTCCGTTTTCGTTCTCACTTTTTTCCGCGTCTACATGACCGTTTTCAAGGAGGAAATCTGCGTCTATACGGTGACGCATAAATGTCTCCGCTATGTCTGCACGCATGCGCAACGTCTTCTGTCTTGTCTCATCTGCACATCTGCGCTGCTGTTCTGTCAAGTTATCCTACCAAGCCTACTACGCATGCGCGAAATCCAGGAGGGTAGGAAAATTCAACAGTAGTTTTGTCCCACCGATCAGCTGGGCTGATAGAAAATCGGTGAGAATTTCACGCATTTGCCGATTTTTATGTTTTGTGCGTATCGGTCGAGTCTTTGGCCGAGTCAAATAATTTGTAATGACTTGTTTTGAATAATAAAACGGTCTGTATGAGAACTTGCTAGGATAACTTTACAGAACACCGGTCCGGCTGAGGTACTGTAGTGCTCGAGGGAGGAGCAGGAGCAAACCGAAACTCTTTTAATCTGCCTTTATTAAGTAACACTCACTCTTGTTTCGGTGAAGAAGAGAAAAGGCAGTGTCCATCTCAGCAAAATAAACCCGTTCGGCTGCTAGTTTTGTTTTCAGTCTCGAGTTTATGGTTTCACGAGCGGCTTGAATAGGCGGCGCGTGCGTGCGTGTGTGTGTAACTTGGCGACACCAAACTGAGGAGCTCCAGCCGGGCGGGTGAGCAGGAAAACACATCTACTGCATTAAAACACAGAGCAGCTTGAAGGTCCGTTGGATCGATGTAATCAGACATGCTCTTACTTTTTTACTTACTTTCTTACTTCCCGGGCTGGCATGTACAGTATATGACGTATGTATGACGTAAACGCGTACCCGACGTGAGCAGATCCGAGCAGAGTTTCGCGTATTGGGTAGTTTAGACGGATATGCAACGGGGGCTGTTTTTAACTTATCCACTCTGGAAGGCGTTTTCAATTTTATCCATTTTTCAGCCTCGGAAACGCCGTCCTCGTGTAAACGAAAGGCACTTCCGATAAAATATTTAGTCGTTTTTACCCGACAGCGTCCTCGTGTAAACGGGCCCTTAGAAATGAAATGAATTGTTTGTGTGTGTGTGTGTGAGAGAGATAATTAAGTATGCACACACACTCTTTCTTGAACACACTATACATTAATAAATGGATCAATATCCAGTATTTTGCTTCATTTATTCCTGTGTCATTCTCAATGCAGAGATTCTCCATCTCTTCCTGTTTCCTGTTCAACTCTGTTTGTTAATCTTCAGGACCACGAACCGGGCAGTTTATGTGTCTTCAGAACTTTGAGAGAGGAAATAAAAGTGAGGCTGATGATGGAGTGACTGCTTATATCTGTTTTTGTGTTCCATAAATGGAACTATATACTAAATGTAACTATAAATCGTTTAAAAAAAAAAAAAACATGAGTTATTGATGAATGCATTTAAGAGGAATAACACGCCGCAGGATGTGCTGTTACTGGAAAATCACTCACGTCTGGGTGGTTACAGTGGTAACTCTGGTTCATCACACCATCATGCTGTTGATTATTTTCCTCGAACTGAACCTCACATGCTGGTTTATTCCTTCCATTTTACAGAAAGAGTGTGGAAGTGAAGGTGGAATCAGTGATCGAGATCTGAACCCTGAGTGAACGCAGATTGGTTTAGTGATGAGTCCAATGTTTGAATCGAACCCTCAGCTGTGAGCGCTGCAGATATCGATGGTGTTTTTGTTGATTCGTTGTTTTGTTACTCCGTCCGGATCGGTCCTGTATTTCCTTTGAAGAACTTCACTTCACCGTCAGTCCACTGGTCTCGATGTTCTCTTCAATTACTCATGATTTATTCTCATTTTTTTCAGTCCCTCACTGGGTTACGGAACAATTGGCCTGCGTCCTATTAGACAGTGTGTACTGATTTTACCTGACCAGACATCTTTTAGCCGCTCACACACTCAGAGTGTGAATCGCTGAGATCAGGCGGAGCTCAGCCAATAAGGTTCTGCACTGGTGACCGCAAGGTTATGAGTTCACATCCCAGAACTGTCAGAGAGACAGTGTGGGGCAAATGGAAAAGACCCTTAACCTTCAGCTCACAGCGTGGGTTCTGTATCGGCTGGAATTATAAATGACCAAAATACAGCATTTACATGATGATATCGGTTAACAAATAATTATTATTTAATTATAAATCATTTGTCATTAAGAGTTAATCATTCATAAATATCAAAACCAGAACAGTTAAGATGACTTTAAGGCATATGGGTTATTATTAATATTTTTATATTGTATTTATATAGCAAGGAAGAAATAATTCATTTTAACTAATAAATAATAATAAACAAATATTAAATAGGAGTAAATATATCAAATAAATAATAATTTATTGCCTTTTTTGCAGAAAACAGGGCATACTTTAGAACTGATAATATTTAGTCATTGTTTTTGTTGTTTTATTGATTTTTTACAACAACAACAACAAATACTACTACTACTAATAATAATAAAAATAATAATAATAATAAGAAGAAGAATAAGAAGAGGTTGAAAAATAAATTAATACATATAAATAACATAACAACAGCAGTAACAACAACAAGTACTACTACTACTACTACTACTACTACTACTAATAATAATAATAATAATAATACAGGGCTGACTTTAGAACTGATAATATTCAGTTGTTGTTACTGGTGTTTAATTGACTTTTAAAACTAATAGTAAGAATAAATAAATAAATAAACCCATCTATCCATCCATCCATACATGCATCAAATAATATCAACAACAACAACAGCATAATAATAATAATAATAATAATAATAATAATAAAGGGATGTCTTTAGAACTGATAATATTCAATTGTTATTGTTGTTTAATTGACTTTTAAAACTAATAATAAGAATGAATGAATGAATGAATGAATCCATCCATCCATCCATCCATCCATCCATCCATCCATCCATCCATCCATCCATCCATCAAATAATACAAACAACAACAACAACAACAATAATAACAATAATAATAATAATAATAATACAGTAAAAAACTCAGTATTGCAATTAACAGGACTGAAGGGATCTTAGCAGTAGTTATAATGTTACAACTTTAAAATGTTTACGTTGAATCAAAATTTAGTCAAATTTAGTCAACTTTTAGTCAAATATTACAAATTCAAAAATTCATTTTTAAAAAAAGTCACACAAAAAAACTTCTTAGTTTATAACTTTTTATTTTATTAATATCTTTTCATAATTTACTTGCAATAACGAAGAAAAAACTGAAATAAAATATATTTACACACACCTCCTCTGTATCATATATAGTATTTAGAGATAAGCTGCCATTACTATTATTACACAGTTATTACTATGTAATAGGTATGTCATGCCCTAAGCTATGTATATATATGTGTGTGTGTGTGTGTGTGTGTGTGTGTGTGTGTGTGTGTGTGTGTTTCTGTGCTATTGGAGGTTCTGTGGTGTTGTGCGCTCACTCCTGCCCCCTAGCTGTAATTTAAGGTGATACAGAGCTCATTAGTGGCTGTAGTTGAGATGCACAAAGACAAGAGAGAGACTGCGAGAAAACTGGAGAATAAAGTGAGAAGAGGGGCAAGTGGAGGAGTGGAGGAGTGTGTCCCTGTGGATCTGCCCTGCCTCTATTATCCCTCTCTCCTTCTGTGAAAGCTCTTTACCAGAGAGGCGTATTAATCACTGCTCGCCACTCCCTGACCCCGTCTTTTAATTGCATCCAATTCTTCCCTTACATTCCATTTTTCTCAGTCTTTTCTTACACACACACACACACACACACACACACACACACACACACACACACACACACACACACAGTCCACCTCACCTACACACACATGCTTTGTCATTAATTTTTAAAGCAGCTTTGAGACAGAGATAGAGAACCTGCTTCCCTTTGCATCTCTTTCTTCAAGTGCCAGTTCATTAGTAGTGAGAGGTTCGAGGCCACACCTCCTTCACTGATATTAAGAGGTACACAAGTGATGCCTCCTTCACTAAGATTAAGAAGCACAAAGGCCACGCCCACGCCTCCTTAAATAAGACAAAGATCAGTCGGTGTCTAGTTAAGTCTCGGGAATTTGATGGAGTTAATGGTCAAGTTTTGCAGGCTTGTGATTGCTTCCTCTTCGATTACATGAAAATATTCTCGGAGATAAACTTTTTTTTTTTTCCAGAATACATCATAGTGTAGTGAGTGTGTGTTGTTAATAATGTCATCATGTTTCTCCTCTTCAGGAGATGGTTGAAGCTGGTTCACAATTGAGAACACATTAATAGAATTAATGTGCGTGTGTGTGTGTGTGTGTGTGTGTGTGTGTGGTGGTGGGGGTTTGGCTCCTGTACATTGCATTGCAACAGCACCACACTGCCCTTTATAAAACAAATTTCAGTCCCTGCACGCTGAGATCGGGCTGCCAGCCCAGATGCCCGCAGTGCCAGTCGGCTGGCTGTGAGGTTTGTTGTCCCAGCCACATGTCCTCTGCCCTTCTCGCACCATGGGCCAAAACAACGGCGTGTCATCGTCGGAAATGCAGGAGAGTTCACAGCAACTAATGTAAAAAAGAACAAAAAAAGTTAGGAGAAAATACTGAACTTAGAATGATTAATGTCATGCTATAATAACCATATGAACCAATAGCAGGGGTTTTAGTAGATTTTGGGTGTCGGCATCTGGAGCAACCCCATCATGACTAACCAACTAACTCACTAAGCAACTAACTAACTAATCACTCAATCATTGAAACATTCAATCAATTCAGCCAGCTCAGTTTTATTAAAGTTAACCCACTATTGACAATTAACTAACTAACTAACTAACTAACTAACTAACTAACTAACAAACAAATAAATAAATAAATCTTAATTTTTATTTAAAGACTACTTCATCATGAATTCTCAGATTCTCAGTTCACTTATAATCATTTCTTACCTCAAGTTTCTCTTTTTTTTCATAGAGTGTGTCCAAGATGGTTTTATTTTTCACTAAGACTGAGTGGTACAGAAGCCACACTCCTGGCCACACCTACTTCACTAAAACTGAGAGAGATCCAGAGGCCACACCTCTGGCCATACCTCCTTCAGTAAGCTGGAGAGGTACAGAAGCCACACTTCTGGCCACACCTCATTCACTAAGATTAAGAGTTACAGAAGCCACTCCTCTGGCCACACCTCCTTCACTAAGACCGAGAGGTACAGAGACCACCCCTCTGGCCATGCCTCCTTCACTAAGGCTAGAGGCGCAGAGGCCACTCCTCTGGCCATACCTCCTTCACTAAGCTGGAGAGGTACAGAGGCCACACTTCTGGCCACACCTCCTTCACTAAGATTAAGAGTTACAGAAGCCACTCCTCTGGCCACACCTCCTTCACTAAGATTGAGAGGTACAGAGACCACCCTTCTGGCCATGCCTCCTTCACTAAGGCTAGAGGCGCAGAGGCCACTCCTCTGGCCATACCTCCTTAACTAAGCTGGAGAGGTACAGAGGCCACATTTCTGGCCACACCTCCTTCACTAAGATTAAGAGTTACAGAAACCACTCCTCTGGCCACACCTCCTTCACTAAGATTGAGAGGTACAGAGACCACCCCTCTGGCCATGCCTCCTTCACTAAGGCTAGAGGTGCAGAGGCCACTCCTCTGGCCATACCTCCTTCACTAAGCTGGAGAGGTACAGAGGCCACACTTCTGGCCACACCTCCTTCACTAAGATTAAGAGTTACAGAAGCCACTCCTCTGGCCACACCTCCTTCACTAAGATTGAGAAGTCCAGATGCCACACCTCTGCCCATGCTTCCTCCACTAAGATTGAGAGATACAGAGGTGATGCCTCTGGCCACACCTCCTTCACTAAGACTGAGAGACACACAGGCCACACCTTTTTCACTGAGACTGACAGACACAGAGACCACACCTCTGGCCACACCTACTCCACTAAAACTGAGAGTGGTCCAGAGGCCACACCTCTGGCCACATCTCCTTCACCAAGATTGAGAGGTACCGGTACAGAGGCCACCCCTCTGGCCATGCCTCCTTCACTAAGGCTAGAGGTCCAGAGGCCACCCCTCTTTCACTGAGGCTGAGAGACACAGAGACCACACTTCTGGCCATGCCTACTTCATTAGAACTGAGAGAGGTCCAGAGGCCACACCTTTGGCCATGTCTCCTTCACTAAGATTAAGAGGTCCAGAGGCCACACCTCTGGCCATGCTTCCTTCACTAAGATTGAGAGATACAGAAGTGACTCCTCTGGCCACATCTCCTTCACTAAGACTGAGAGACACAGAGGCCACACCTTTTTCACTGAGCCTGAGAGACACAGAGACCACACCTCTGGCCACACCTACTCCACTAAAACTGAGAGTGGTCCAGAGGCCACACCTCTGGCCACATCTCCTTCACCAAGATTGAGAGGTACAGAGGCCACCCCTCTGGCCATGCCTCCTTCACTAAGGCTAGAGGTGCAGAGGCCACTCCTCTGGCCACACCTCCTTCACTAAGACTGAGAGGTCCAGAGGCCATACCTCTGGCCACACCTCCTTCACTATGTGTCAGAGGTACAGAGGCCACACCTCCCTCTCTGGCATTAAGACGCACACAGCTGACACCTCCCACAGTGTCCCAGAGTGTTTTATTCCACTAATACCATCATTTTTTAAAAATATTTGTATCTGTTTATAAGTTAAATCCTGTTCTCACTTACATCATAGCAGTTTAAGGATTAGTTCTCTCACCAGCCACCTTTCTTTTCCTCTGTTCACCTTAAAAAGGTAAAACACACAGCTTATCATGTTACCGAGGAACCGCAAACCATAAACTCCTCTGTCCTGAAGTGCCTGAAAAGTGGCAGACAATCTGCTGTTCTAGAAAATGAAGCAACACCTTCTGGCCTATCAGAATCCAGAATTCAACAGTTGCAAGGAATCGCTTACAAATTAAATCATAGCTGATCATAGAATCCATGTAGTTATGACAAGAGTGTTGGGTTTTGTTTTGTTTTTTTGTTTTGTTTTTTTGTTTTGTTTTTTTGTCACAGGTTATTAGCATTAGCTTCAATTCAACGGTGAGTGGCATTAACAAGAAACAAAAAACTGGGCTGCCAACTCTCATGCAATGAGCGTGAGACACACGCATTTGATTGTCTTCACACGCTCACACGCCATACCTCCGATTTCTCACGCTAGAAAAAAATCTAGTTTATCTATCTAATCTAGGCTACCCATTGCGTCGCGCCAACCACTTGCGATCGATCAATTACGCCTTACGCACGGCTAAACAGGCAGAGAGGTGTTCCCTTCTGTACACACTCCCCTATGGTAGGTGGCGCATCTAATGATGCTGCACTCGCCGGAAGCTGGATAATTGCCTACCGTCAATTTAGAGGAAGAGGAGAGAGAAGAAGGTATCCGAGTTGAAGACGGGTGTCTCAGACAGGTTTGCACATATGTACGCCGATGTGTGGCGTAATTATGAACTTATAAAGTTTCTTAATCGTTTTAGCCTATAAGTGTTGTGAGAATATTTAATGCCATATCGAGAGCTGTGTACTAGGCATGCTAAATCATTATAGGCCTCCTGCCGTGCCACAGCCTCTATCTTCCCCAACAAGCAGCACAGGAGAGCACCTCCTTAGCACACGTTTATTAAGGCACATTTTTAGTTTGTTTACTGTATGTTATCATACTTTATGACTTTATTTGAAGCCATACTGGAAATGTTGTAAAATAAAGCAAGTAAGAGATAATATTACAAATGCAAGAAGAGCCATTAGCCACCATACCTATTGTTTATTTACAGGGTATTTATTTATTTTTTTATTTATGATGTATGTAATTGCTCAGTTAAAGTAAATAAAGCATGGTCACCTGTAATATCAAAGAACTTGAACTTGTGAATAATTAAAAAAAAAGACAGAGAACAATATACTGAGGAGACAGGGTTTCAAAGAGGGCAAGACAGGTAGAGAATATTTGTCAGATAACAGGCCCTGACGAATGCTTTATTACTAATAAGAAACATAGATAAGAAATAAATTAATAAGAAATATATTAATATAGCTTATTTAAGTATGACCAAAATTTTTAAGCCCAACTTTGTGTGCACATTCCCCACCTATGGCCAAGGTTCAGCTTTTTGTGTTTCAATACTGTTCAAACTTAATCATTTTAATGTTTCTTGTAGCACATGCACATTTTGCTTACTGTTTAAGCATTTTATTTGTTCTTTTGCTGTTGATATTTTTCCCCATGCCAATCTTCTGCTGAACCCAGTGGTGGGGAAAGCCCTTAAATGCATAATGAATAGTCAGTGAGGGACAATCTTATTTTTTGCAACAGTTATTAAAAACTTAACATTTAGTTTCAATTCAGAAGGTGTTTAGGCTTAGCTGATGAAATATTTTCAAACATGAACGTGGCTTTAAATCTGAAACACAGGTCTATAGGGCTACGGGAACATTGGCAGTCATCTGTAGTTTTCTAGTGTGGGGGCTTTTAAGCCAAAACTTGGTGCTTTTGTTGGTCACAAGCTGAAGGCCTGGCAAGTCAGGGTGTGTAAGAATGTACGGTAGGTATGGCACAGCAGGCCACTCCAAAAATCCACCAGAATGCAGGAACATCTACTAAATCCAAAATCTCAACCCACCCCCCTTCATTGTCCATCTCCAGCTGGACGACCCACAAACAAAACACCAGAATGCAGGGGGACAAGTGAATATCAAACTGAATACAAAATTCCCACTTACTGCATGGTGTGCGGAAAAATTTTGCCGTCGACCCCCCCCCCAAAAAAAAAAAAAAAAAATCTCACTCCAAGGAATTTTGAAAAGTTGGCAGCCCTGCAAAAATGAGCAACAAATCTTCCATGTTACTTGCTGCATTTCCCTCGAGACATCACACCTACATGCTAAGCATCCTGAATCACGGTAATTGCTCCTTGTTAGCAATCGTGCCCACATGGTACACAGAGAACACAGCGAGATTGTTCTCGACTAAATTTGAGCTTAGTACACTTCCTCCCAAATAAATAAATAAATAAATAAATGCAACAACAAGCTGTATTCCCTTGCTCCAGACGAGCACAGGAATAGCAAGGCTAATTCAGTCATTAGCATCAACACATCCGTTCAATTAATTCAGTTCAACCTGACATATTTGGTGATGTTTGTACAATAGCAGGCTTGTACTGTAGCGCACACACACAAAAAAAGAAATACTGTTGGTTTAGATACGCCCTTTTCACAGAGATGAGATGCTCGAGACCTCAGAGGATCCTGTGAAACGAATGAAGGGTGTGTGTGCGTGTGGGAGGATGCTAATGATGGTGTTTTGTCAGCTTCCTGCCCTGAGCGAGGTCTGAGCACGTCAGAGCGATGGAACAAAAGTGAGAGAGCATAGATATGAGCGAGCATATGGTCAAAATATTCTCACATTTGCAAAAATGTCTTCATCATTTTTACACACTGTTCTGTGACAATGCGTTCACATGGAAGCTTTACACAGCAGCTCTTAAATCGCTACATGGTGGTTGCTAGTTGGCATTCCCGACGAGTTTATTTACCCAGCAGCGCCAAGCTATTGTAATGATCTTCCGGATATCCCGATATGTCATTCAGCTAGTATTCCCTTTCAGTATTTTTAAAATACTTTATCGCAATCAGTATATGAGTCGACCTTAAATTTATGGAAGGGATAAAACACAACAGGGCATGCCATCAGAAAATAATTACTGTGATGTGGCGTAATACAAACTGGAAGGCTGTTCTTTTCCAGTAGCACATCCTGACATGTTTCATTCCTCTTACGCAACAGCAGACATCATATACCCCTTTTCCACCAAATCAGTTCCAGGGCTGGTTCGGGGCCAGTGCTGGTGCTGGTTCACAACTCGTTCAACTTGCGAGCCAGCTGAGAACCAGTTTGCTTTTCCATAGCTCGCGGTGCTAAGGGAAGCCACGTCATTACGTCGTTGTATACGTCAGTTACGTCGCTGTATACGTCAGTTGCGTCGCTACGTTTGCATAAATCTTGGCGCGAATATCGAAGCAAAAACAACACGGAAGAAGCAGCAGCAACAACAACAATAATAATAATAATGGATGACTTCGCGTTTGTACAGCTGCGGCTTCTCGCCGCTTAAAAATGGCGATCTTTCGCGGTCTTGTTACTGTTGTTGGTCTTAACAACCCCCCCACCCCCCGCTGACATAAGCGGTTCTTTCCTCTGGCCCAGCAGTGAGTTGGTGCTAGCCTGGAACCGTTTTTTCTGGCCCCAGAGCCAGTTCTTTGTCAGTGGAAACAGAAAACCCGGTTCCAAACTAAGCACTGGCCCCGAACCAGCCCTGGAACTGCTTTGGTGGAAAAGGGGCAACAGTTATCTGTTTAGTAGGGCTGTAACTATACACCCAACTCACGATTCGATTCGTATCGCGATTTTTGACCCACGATTCGATACGCCCACGATTTTTTTTTCAAATGTTTTTTTAAAGTAGTAAATTTGACTTATTAACATTTACTTACTTACATTAACTATTTAATAACAAATAATTCAGACCACTGCAGAGAATGAGTAATATGTATGCAAAAATGAACAAATGTATATCCAAAGATTGTTTTATTTCTCAAAATAATACTGTTGTGGGGGCGTCGTGGCTCAGGTGGTTAGGGCGCCGTGCCATGAATGCGGGCGACCCGGGTTCGGTTCCGGCCCGGGGTCGTTTCCCGATCCCTTCCCGTCTCTCTCTCTCCCGCTCATTTCCTGTCTCTACACTGTCCTATCCAATAAAGGTGCAAAAAGCCCAAAAAAAAAAAAATCTTAAAAAAAAAAAAAATAATAATAATACTGTTGAGCCGGAAGCTCTGTTTTTTTCGGTTCTGAAAAAGTCATTTTTCCAAATCGTGTAAATCCGTTAAGATTTTTTTTTTTTGGGGGGGGGGGGGGGGGGCTCTCTCACTGTCTCACTCTCATAGGGCCAATGATTTTCTGTGATCGCGGAAAACAGATGGAAATTACAGAATTTTTATGGTGAAACGTTGCTCGCGTGTCAAAATGTAACTGCCGCAGAAGGCTTCCGCCCAAGCAGACATGCCTTCAGTGTTGCCAGATATTGCTAACGTTTTCCACCCCAAAATATGTTCAAAACCAGCCAAAAAGCACCTAAACCTGCCCAATCTGGCAACACTGCATGCCTTTCCGGTCAAGTGATTGTGATTGGCTTGTGGCACACCTAGCCAGCCAATGAGCTGCTTGTTTACAGATTCGCTCCCCGCGTCGCAACCAGAATGGCGACCGCTTAAAAGAAATGAATGCTCTGCCAGTGGCGAGTGTGGACGTTGCGTGACTCGCAGAAGATTGTCGCAGGTCGGCGAAAAAACGACTTACTAATAGATATAAAAAAATAAAAGTAATTTAAGTAAGTTTAAAATGTAATTTAAATAAAAAGTAAAGTATTCATAAATTGAAGTTTGGAAGCGCCTCTGTTTTTGGGCTGAGGAGAAGTTTGAAAGGGTGTACCGCGATTCTGCCTTCTTGTATCGCGATACGGATCGTGGCTCTGCGTATCGCGATTTCGATTTCGATACGCGTATCGTTACAGCCCTACTGTTTAGAGTTACATTTAATGTCTGATGAAGTAAGTTATTTCCTGTTTTTAAAGTATGTTATAGGAGCTACGTTATAAAACAGTCGTTCCTTGTCTTGTCTCTTGTTTGAAGTGAATAAGACAAAAAAAAGATGTAAATTGTAGTGTTACATCTGGTGAGCTGGCCGAGTGGTTAGCATGTCCAACATTCGACCGATCGGGTCATACCAAAGATCATCATAAAATAGCCTCAATGAGGCTGTAGCTCATACCACCCCCTGTTGTTGTGTGTGAGTTTGAAATCCGATCAATCCTGGAGGAGGAGGAGTAGTGATTTACATGAAATTGCACGTGACCCCTGTGTACCCTCATCCATGGCAGGTGGCACCACCTGGTGAACAATTCTTGTTGGTATGTCTTTATAGTCTTCTGGGTGAGTTTGAGTGAAAACGTCCCAGGGGATGTTCCAACCTGGGGAACATTCCATATGAGTTTGATCAAAATCCGATCAATCCTGTAGGAGGAGTAGCGATTTTCATGAAGTTGCATATGGCCCCTGTGTAGGTGTATCCATAGCAGGTGGCACCACTTGGTGAACAATTCTTATTGGTATGTCTTTAGAGTCTTTTGGGTGAGTTTGAGTGAAAACATCCCAGCAGTTTACGAAGAGTAGCGTTTAATGTGAGGAGTCACCCAAACATTTCAGATGCCCATAAAATCGTAAATATGACAGGTGGCACCACCATCTTGACAACTTTTATACATACCGACCTGGGGAACATTCCATATGGGTTTGATAAAAATCTGATCAATCCTGTAGGAGTGGTGATTTTCATGAAATTGCATATGACCCCTCTGTAGCTGCATCCATGGCAGGTGAGGCCACCTGGTGAACAATTCTTGTTGGTATGTCTTTATAGTCTTCTGGGTGAGTTTGAGTGAAAATATCCCAGCAGTTTACGAAGAGTAGCATTTAATGTGACGAGTCACCCAAAAATTTCATACGCCCATAAAATCATAAATATTATCTTGACAACTTTCATACATACCAACCTGGGGAACATTCTGTATGAGTTTGATCAAAATCTGATCACTCCTCTAGGAGGAGTAGCGATTTTCGTGAAATTGCATATGACCCCTGTGTAACCGCATCCATGGTAGGTGGTGCCACCTGGTGAGCAATTCTTGTTGGTATGTCTTTAGAGTCTTCTGGGTGAGTTTCAAAGAGTAGCGTTGAATGTAACGAGTCACCCAAAAATTTCACACGCCCATAAAATCATAACTATGACAGGTGGTGCCACCGTCTTATCTTGACAACTTTTATACACGCCCACCTGGGGAACATTATATGTGAGGTTGATCGAAATCTGATCAATCCTGTAAGAGGAGTAGCGATTTTTGTAAATTGTGGACGGACGATACGTGATCGCATAAGCTTATCCGGCCTGGTACCTACTGGCCATCTGATGAGGCGTAGCAATACAGATGTGAGAAGGACATTAAGCTCTTGCGGTTACCAGAGGAACAGCCCACCACTGGAACCTGAGCGATGTTATTGAGGTATTTCACCCACATGACCAAGTCATGTGATGCTGCCATTTTGGACGGCACGGCTCGAATCAGTTTGAATGTGAGGAAGGCGACAAACGAAAAACATAAAAGAAAAAGGAGCGAGATGCAGAAAACACCTTCACTATCCAGCGACGTAGGGCATTTACAGGGCGAGCAGAGGGAGAGGTATTTGCAAAAATTGAGGTTAGCAGGCTTAGAGAACGACGTTTACCTGCTTCCACCAGGATTGTTCACTGACGTACGGAAGTACACGAAGCCCTCGTCTTTACCTGACTTCGGCCCACATGATCTGTATACCTATGTCGTTAAAAACCAGGCTGGGTAACATGCCTACATCAGCGGGTCGTCCCTGGAGCCGGTGGTCGCCATCTTATTACAGCTAAGGTTTGTTCACATTTTCATTTAATTTCGGTCCTCAGGATAAACAAAATGTTATTAAATGTCATTGAAATAACTTCTTAGTCTGTTGAGACATGGCCCGTTATAAATTTGCTGTTACCAGGCAATGACCAAGAACTGTATTATTAGGGTCGGTGTCTGTGTTGTAGCAGTGCACTAGCAGCTAGCTGTTAGCACTAGCTAATGTCAACAACATCATAGCTGGTGTATGTTACTGTAGCAATGTTTACGTTCAGTCATTTGGATGACTGTTAAAACCTTTCAGTCTCAAGTTTTTCCTTTACTGGATTTACTAGTTTACTGAGCTAGTGCGCTCGGGCAAGCTGGGAGCTAGCGCGTGCTAGCCTGCCGGCGGCCGTCGCGCGCTAGCTCAGTAAACTAGTAAATCCAGTAAAGGAAAAACTTGAGACTGAAAGGTTTTAACAGTCATCCAAATGACTGAACGTAAACATTGCTACAGTAACATACCAGCTACTGTTGTTGACATTAGCTAGCTTGACGTTCAAAATGGCGGACACCGGGGCGTCACGTGACCCTGTGACGTCAGGTAAAATACCTCAATAGGCGAGAGATTGAGGGCTATAGAAACAGAGATTGGTGCTGCCCAATGAGCCTTAAGGGCCTGGCTGGTACTTGGGCAGGAGGCTACCTGGGAAGACCAGGTGCTAGCATGAGAAGGGGTTTCGACATTTTTTTTTTTTTCAAAGAAAAAGTAAAAAGTAAAGTCCTTTGTCCTGAAGATATTTCTGTATCGGAAAATTTTATGCAAGAGCTTTTTGAAAGTGCTGACATTGGAGACTCTGACACACAAAAAAAAATGTTTTGTCCCCTGACAGAAAACTTGACCGTATCAACAATAAATAATGATGTCTGAGTCTATTGTTCAACACTTGGGTTTTTATTATTAATTAAACATAAGTTATATGACGTGTTCACTGTAAACGTCGCCATGTCAGTTGTTACTATAGAAACAATAATGTATGTACCTGTACATTAGAGGTATGTTACTATAAACGCTCTTTGTGTGGACAGGATTAAAACGAAACAGAAAAAGTACAGTTTGAAAGGTACCAGTATAGATGTGGACAGAACTGAGACTGAAGATCATTCTGAAGTCAAGTGGTCTGGCAGTGGATCTTAAAAGTGCAGCCTGAATGCAAATCAAAGCATAAAACGCTGTTATCTCACTTCGAAAAGGATCGAAGCATTGCAGTGAAAAAAACAGCAGAACCCCCACCCCTCCCTCATTCCCTTTGCCTTCAATCGGACTTTTGTTTGAACGAGTCCTGGCATGACGCTTTTCCTTTCAGTCCAATTTGTTCTGCTTTGTCTCGTGCTCCTGTTTTCATCAGGGCTTTAATTAATTGCTGTTGCATGCTGGTTTTATCGTATGCCAACATCTGTCTGGTTCAGTGAAATCATGAAGCTTCAGCTCCCAGCAGGGCCTTCCATCGCTTCAACAGCACTGCTTCCTTTCTATTGTTTCTCTTTTGTGCTACGATTGTATAAACTCGAGAAAAAAAATGCCAACCTAAGAAGAATCTAATGAATCTGCTGATGTTAACAACGCTCCGTTCCCAAGTTTTTTTCCTCTGAAAATATTTCTATTGTTCCAGGTTTTTTTTTTTTTTTTTTTCAGAACAACTACTTTACTATGTCGGGGATCAGCTTGAGTCAAGAACAATGGCTCCGACTTCTGTGTGCATTTGTAGGAGATGAAAAAACAGGTGCAATTATTTTTATTCAGATGCATGCGAGAAGTGTAGCAAGTGGGTGTGACGCCTCAGGGAGAAAACGCAGTAGGCAATGGAGATGGTTCATAATTGTTTCTGGTTAACGCCACTCACTGCCTTTCACTTCACACCTTTCCTGGCCAGATACCTCCTCTACCCTGAACAATTAGTGACATCCCACTGTGACATGCCCACGCTGTGGAGGGAGGGCTGAATTTAATCTCTTTTACATTTTTTTTTAACTTCCTATTTTCGTCTTGGCCAGGTCGTACTCTATTATCAACAACCTACATGACCCAAGTGAGGTCTGGGATATGTGACGCTGCAGCTTTCTCGTGCTGGGTTCATCACTAGCCCTCTTGGTCTGCCAACGTTTTGGCTTCTGTTTTGTGTTTGTCTCTCGGCTAGCAGAGGGAGCTCTAGGGCTCTGATGATGTGACTAATTGGTGGCATAATTAGGAGCCGGACCTCCCAGTCCATGAAAGGGTAGCCTGGCTAACGCGACTTCAAAGCTCTCCGAGCTATTGGTCTGGCCAAGATATTAAGCCCAACCGTTTCCCAGAGCCCGTGGTTGACCCGCCTCCCTGAAATGCCTCAGTTTGCTACTGGTCGAAGCCAGAAAAGGCTGTGACGAAGCTTAAACCAATCACATCACTCTTTCCTCTGACGTATGCGACGCGACGGGGCTAACTGGTAGATTAAACTCTTACCGAAGCCGGTCGGGAGCAAGGCGAAAACGTCCTTCCTTTCAATAAATACCTCCAGGGCTGCTCTTTGCTCCGTTTTCAATGAGAACTTCCCGTTGAATGCTTTCAATACAGCATCTATCTATGGCTTCCGGTCGCAGTTCTACTATGTCAGTGCCTTGAACACGCCTCTACCCAGGGCCATTGGAGATGCTCAAAGTTGATTGGTTCCCGATTTTTCGGGAGCTTGGAAGAGCTGTAGATAGCTTGCCTGGCCAGACTAAGCTCGCAACAGGCCCTCGTGTTGCGTCACGCTTAGGATGGGCGGGCCCAGGCTAATGAAAGGGTGCTTGTTTGCTCGACATCACGCTTGCTGCAGCACTGGCTGCGCCCCCACTTACTTTTATTTACCTTTTCGCACTACATTCCATTATGCTGATATACACTACAGTTTTGCTTTGCTTTACATTCACTGACTTCTGTACATAGTTTTTTTAATAAACTTATTTTTGTGTTTGATATACATCGGTGTGGCCCCCCCCCCCTTTATGTTGTGGCGGCCTTGAGCCAGGAAGTTATGATATTTGAGGGCTTATCCAGGATCACTGACCTGGAAATTTTTTGGAATGCTTCGGACTTTGGTATGTAGGCTACGATTGCCACTACTGGCTAATGCAGAGTACATTGCGGGTACGAGTTACGCAATTGATGTTGATTTGTAAATGAAATGTACAGGCGTACATTTGGCCTACCTGTTTGGGGGAACCACACAGGTTGTATTTTGTTTGGGCTTGTGTTGAGGTAAATTGGGATGGCACATAGTCGCATGCCAAGTTAATTATTTCATTTCCAAGCTTATTTTTTGCGCGATGTATTTTGTAGCTTATGTACGGTAGCAGGATGAAAACATTTTGGACCTACCCTTAGCAAAAAGAAGTTTAATCAAGTGTGCTACAAGTATACTTATTTTATACTAAAATCGAGGAAGTGTACTTGAAGGTTACTTCTTATAAACTAATTCTTGATACACTTACAACATAGTACAGGGAAGTATACTTGGTTTATACTGAACCAAGTATAAAAAAGTATAAGTAGACCTATATCAATACTAAGACTTACACTTATACATTACTTTAATACTAAAACTTATACTTGGACCTAAGTATACTTTGTAAATCTTTTTGCCACAAAATAGGAATTCTTAGCATATATCTTGCTTCAAGAGCACAATAAGGTCAACTCATTAATTGACTCAACGTTTAATTTATATATTTATACTATATGTATATCTTATATTTATAATTTATATTACATTATATTTTATATATATATTATATTTCATTCTCATCTCATTATCTCTAGCCGCTTTATCCTTCTACAGGGTTGCAGGCAAGCTGGAGCCTATCCCAGCTGACTATGGGCGAAAGGCGGGGTACACCCTGGACAAGTCGCCAGGTCATCACAGGGCTGACACACAGACACAGACAACCATTCACACTCACATTCACACCTACGGTCAATTTAGAGTCACCAGTTAACCTAACCTGCATGTCTTTGGATTGTGGGGGAAACCGGAGCACCCGGAGGAAACCCACGCGGACACGGGGAGAACATGCAAACTCCACACAGAAAGGCCCTCGCCGGCCCCGGGGCTCGAACCCAGGACCTTCTTGCTGTGAGGCGACAGCGCTAACCACTACACCACCGTGCCGCCTCTATATTATATTTATAATTTACATTACATTAGCTGAGCTATACAGCTGGTAAGTGATTTGGGAATCCAACCTGATCAGAGGGCCCCTCTCACCCCCTCCATCACTCCTTCCAACTGCTCCCATCAGGCTGGCGCTACAATGTACCACTATAAACAAAAAGTCCTTCATCCCCTCTGCAGCAGCCTTACTCAACAGCACATGATGAACATTACCAGCCAACCCAACCGTCAACATGCATGTCTTGTTTAATGTCTTATTATAATTCTGGAGATTAACACTTAGTCATTATGTGTACTGAATTGCATTATCTTCATGTACCTTACACTTCATCATACACAAAAACAGGAAAACAGAAAAAAGTTTGGCTTGACTTTATTTATTTAACTAGTCCCTTTCAAAAGGGTTTGGCAATGGTGTTATGTACAGTGTGTCAGCTGTTTCAACAAGGACACATTTTGTTTTGATCATGTCAGGCGAGACAGCATGAACAGTTTCAGTTTTTTGAACATCATATACAAAATGACTTTGTACATTTATTTGCGAATCTTTACATACAGGCCGGCCTGATTTACTAAGTACGTCAACTAAAACACAACATAGTTTGCGACATGGACAAAAAGCAGAGATTTCATGTGAACATATTTGTTTAAAAACAACCAATTCTATAATACAACAAAATGTACCATCTTTCAAGTATGCAGCACTGTTGAATCTCTTCTTTAGTCTGTCATAGGTTTTACTGTGGTACGTAACTCCATCAACCAAAAAACGGTTGTAAGACCAAAAGCAGTTACTTAGTTTCCCACACAACTTTTTCAATGGCAAGCCTATATGACATTTTTATACTGGTTTCCCTTAGCAAAAAGTAGTATACTTAAAGTTCATTTTGTAAAGTATTCTGAAGTGTAAGTATAAGTATATCAAGTGTACTACAGGCCATGTACTTCAAGTGTACTAGAAAGCATACTAATTTAATACTTCTTCGGACTAAATTGGAACATTTTAAGTTTATAAAAGTATACTTCAAAGTTACTTTTAAGTTAGCAAAAGTACTCTTTAAGTACTCTCATCTATACTATATCTATACTGTAAATGTACTTGGTATATCCCTCTTGTATACTTACAGTATATAACTAGTACAATGGCAGTACATAAATAAGTGTACTTATGATATACTTCAAGTACACAATAGGGATATACCAAGTGCATTGATAGTATATAAATGAGTATACTTGAAAGTGTACTTTTGTAAACTTAAAACGGACTTGAAAGTATACTTTTATAAACTTAAAATGTTCCAATTTAGTCCGAAGAAGTATTAAATTAGTATGCTTTCTAGTACACTTGAAGTACATGGCCTGTAGTACACTTGATATATACTTATACTTACACTTCAGAATACTTTACAAAATGAACTTTAAGTATACTACTTTTTGCTAAGGGTATCGTTTATCCTCAGCTTAGAGCGCCGTTGTGCTGGGGCTTTAGGCTGGAGTGCCACTGTGTCTGCGTTGAGGACATCGCCATGGAGATTCGGGCTGAATTGCATACATGTCAACCTATATGGAATGTCCGTATTTTATACGGATTTGATTCAATAAACGTAGTATACGGGCGTATAAATAAAGTTATACAGATTCTTTAAAAAAACGTCAATATTTATTTAGAGCTATAATCAATTCCCACGATGATAAAAGAGCGCATAACATTTACAAACGTACTGTACACCACAGACAGCCAGTAAAGAGTCTTATGAAATCGCGCGTTATCTTGTGGTAGCGAGACTTCGTTCCACTTTTGATCATGCGCACACCGCATTGCGAGAATCCCGCCAACCGGGAAGTCATAGACATATAAACATAGACGCCGCCTTCTGCGTAGAATCATACGGCATCCTCACCGCCATATTGGATGTGGCAAAGTGGAGATTCTTCAACCGTCTCTGGTATAGCGTCTAGACAGTAGCCGAGAATAAAGATGCCTCATTCATGTGCTGCGTTTAACTGTACCAACAGGTTTACCGTCCAAACGAGATCACATGGGATTACCTTTCACAGGTGAGACTGGAAAAATACTTTTCATTGTATTTGGTCATTATAACGTAATTTTACGAACAGATTTTTCTGACTTTGTGGCGAATATGGAGTCTCGCGCATAATAGCCGCTCGGTGAAACCTGTCTCCAAACAACGAAGTATTTCCTTCGTAACTACGCTGATAACACTTTGTGTTTTTGTCAAACATTGGAGCTTTGTATTCATTCTGAAGGTTTATTGTTATTAATATTGAATAAAAAGTAACTGGGATATATCATTGTTAATTATCATTCAAATTTTAGGTAAATTATTTTAATTTGCATCTTATACGGATTTTATAAGGGAAAAATGGATTTTGGAGGTTGGTTATACAGGTTTGAATGACCAAAGGTTGACATGTATGGAATTGGCTTTGGTCAGGGCAGCACGACTCTAGCGGTATCGGTGAGTAAAGAACTTGGCTCTCGGGCACAGTGTGAAGCTAGGTTAGTATATGGTGGGTAAATGTTTTAGATACGGGGAAGGTCCGTAGTTGGTTTGTCCTGTTTCGTGAGCTGCTTGTACTTCACGTTGTAGTTGTTATTTGGCGTTGGTTAGTCTGGAAGATCCATTTGTAGTTTATTTTGAATGAGCGTTGGTTGTTTAATTGTTGAGTTACATTTAAACTTTGGGATGAGTGCAGTGGAGGAGTTTTTGGAAGCTCCATCGGAGAGGTTGTTAGCGACATTGACGAAAGATCAGCTGCTCAGTGTAGCAGATCATTACCAACTGGAACTAACTATTCCTAAGTCTTCTAAAAAAGACCAGTTGTTTGACTTAATTCATAGCAGTTTAAAAGAAAGGCAGGTGCTGCCGTGGGGCACTCTAATTGAGATTAGTAATCCAGCAACACAACTTTTAGACACATCAATTGGGATTAATCCGACGGCAATACAATTTTTAGACACGTCCTCGATTTCCAGCATGCAGTCTTTTAAATCTAGCCAGCTGACGTTTGAACAATAAAAAGAGCTGTTGAAAATACAGCTGGAACAAAAGAAATAGGAAGCACAAGAAAGAGAAAAAGATCGTTTATTGGAGATAGAAAAGCTTAAACATAATGGGCTGTTGGAGTTGGAAAAGCTTAAACACCAAGAGCCGGAAAGGGAAATTCAGCGTACGAGGCTTAATCTGATTGCAGAGGGTAAAATATCCATTACTGGCAGTGATGGAGGTTTATCCCAGCAGTCAGGATTGTCTAGTATGATTGTTTCTTCCAAAATTTAATGAACGTGATCCAGACGTGTTTTTCTTTGTTTGAAAACGTTGCTTCCGATAGAAGTTGGAGTGACAAGGATAAAACTCTGTTTCTACAAACTGTGATAGTCGGTAAAGCTCAGGAGGCCTTTGTTGTGTTGCCTCCAGCTGAGAGAAAAGTTTATTGGTGTGTTAAAGATGCTGTCTTAAAATGTTATTGTGAGAAAGAGGGCTTCTCCACTCCCACCTCACGCCAGGATTGGCCACGAGAGGAAGAAAACTAATGCCGCTTTTCCACTACCAACGCGGCTGAGTCGGGCTGAGCCGTGCCGTGCTGAGTTGGGCTGAGTCGAGCTGAGTGGGGCTGTTGGAGTTGCATTTCGACTACAACCGCGCTGAACCGTGCTGGCTGGAAGTGGGTGGACACATTGGGTGGAGTTAGCGAAAGTGGGTGGACGTCACGTGATGTCATTAGGCAGCGCAAACAGTGACATCAGTGACCTTTTAAGCGGTAGTCTCACGACCCGGATAGTAAACAATAAACATGGAGGACATGGAGTCGTTAGTGTTGCTGGTCTTGGTGCTATGGCTTGTTGTCACTGACAACGCCAACAGATACTGGCAAGAGCGTATAGATGAGGCGAGGCGCATAAGGCTTCATAATTCTCGTAATTCGTAATTCTTCTTCTTCCGGGTTTACGGTGTTTACAGATCCCAGCGTGCTCGCGGGGTGTGTGTGGGCATGTGAGGACACTCCTCCTCACCAATCAGTGCACAGGGGAGTGTCTGCTCACGCCCCTAGCCCCACTCGGCTCGGTTTGGCTCGCTTCAGCCCCACTCCAAAACCGTGCGAGTTTTGGGTGCTAAGCAGGGCTGAAGCGAGCTGAGTCGTGCTGTTTTTTGGTAGTCGAAACACGAGCCGTGTCGGGCTGAAGTGAGCTGAAGTGAGCTGAAAAAGGGTAGTGGAAAAGGGCCATAAGGCTACTTAAAGTATAACGTAAAACGGGTGCGAGTTTATTTACAGTACAAACAGTAAATACAAAAATAGGAAAACAAAAACTGAGAAGAAACGCAAAAACCAAAACCGGCCTCAATCAGGCAACACAAATATAATTACAACAAAAGACTTTTTAAAATACAAAACTCAGTATGCACTTCTCTACATCTACTTCTGTTACACAGCCTCACAGCAAGCATGTGTCCTCCTGCGCCTCTCTCCCTGCAACAAACACTCCTGCCCCTTTTAAAGTGTTCGCAATCAAGAGTAACATGCTGATTGGACAATCAGCAACCAATAGAAGCATCCCATTACCTTAACACTCAAAAAAAAAAAAAAACAGTTAAAAACACATATTTAGTTAAACCTACACAATACCACCATATACCCCAGACATATTAGAAAACACATACACCACATTAAATTCAATACATATATAAAATAAAGCTACACAACAATAATTACAAAACATTACATCACCATTTCAATCAAGTTCCCGCCACTGCACCGGAACAGTGGTTAAAACATTGGTTCCGGAAGGGCTCCGGTTTCCCCCCGGCCCGGATTGTTGTCACCCCAGGTGCAATGGTGAATAAAAATGTTTGTTGTGTGGTAGAACTATTGTGTGGTGAGTGGAATATGATGCGAGACAACGGGTGCCTACACTATTCGCGATGATGGTAAATAACTATTAAACTGAGGAATATGTGCCCGAATCCATAATCCAGGGACACATGTCTGCCCGGGGGCATTTTAAGTTATTGACAGATTCAGAAAGTACAGTTTCTAAGCTTTCCAATGATGCCTTCCATGTGGAGATCTGACAGTATTTGAAGAATGTGTGGCCTTTTGAAAGTGTATACTTCTTAAAACAGAAAAGGGAGAAAATCACCCTCAAAGTTTTCCATCTCAGCTACTCTGGGTGTAGGGCGGGCACATAATGCTGCTCATTTGCATGACATTAAGGAAAGCCCTACCCCCTACTAGCTAGCACGATACTACTTTCATGTAAACAAAGATCACCACGTCAATTTTCCTTCCATGCAAAGTATGCCCAAAACAATTATGAAGTACAAAAATAAGTCCTAAAGTATACTTTAACGCTTTGTGGTTGAAAAATTACTCACACCGTAAGAAAGAAAGATAGCACGATGATGACACAACTAACACAACACTAGTTTCATGTAAAGCCTCGGTCACAACCGGCCGTACCGTGCTCCTACGGCCGGTCTACACGCAAAAAACGCAAGAAACGCACGAGAGCGAGCATGAAACGCACGAGGGCGCGCGTGTGAAAAGCACGAGAGCGCGGGTGTGATGTGCTGATTTTCGAGCCGCAGACCGGCCGCAGAGGTTCTTTGTCATGTCAAACAAACTCTACGGGCGCTTACGTTTTTTTCAGGTTGCAAGACAAACTTACAGCCAACGCGCGTCTTTCTCCATGAACAAAAAAAAACAAAAAACGCAGCGATTTGGGAAACGCCAAAAATCACACGGCCAAAAAATCGTACGTCTGGTTGTGACCTAGGCTTAACCAAACCACAACACTCTCCGTTACATGCAAAAATAACCACACAGCCTTAGATTAATAAACTTACTCCATCAGAAAGAGAAACGGCGCCTTGCACACATCAATGCCTCCGATGGAATGTAGTCCTAGAACGGTCCGTGTATCATCCGATCATTCAAGTATTCCATTCAATCTGGAAAACGAGGTTGTGGGTTTTTTTTGCTAGAAATGGTTACCTCCGATGTAACTAGCGTGCGTCTGTTTGCTTCGCGGTGTTTCAGCTCCTCTGCGCTCTGTTTAGTAACTCATTCCATAGTGAAATCACACGCCTGTATGCAGTTTAAGTAGCCATGAGCTCAGCTCGTATCATACAGCTGATTCGCGAAAAAAAAAACACAAAAGACTTAAATCATCATGTGAATGGCCCATATGGTAATTTACCCACACCCCCCAGCAGGCTACAGTCCTGACAAAAACAAGACAATTTGCAACAAAAAATGTATGCTTTTCCAACAAAACAATCTATTATCTGAAATACTGATTGCGTTCTTCAAGATCTCAACTTGCACATGATGGAAAAAAACGAAAATCACAAATTTCGAAAAAAAAATGCTTCTTTTGCGATTATCTCGGATTCGTTTCGGCCGACATGCGTCCCTGGATTCGGTGAGGCGTCACGTATGTGTCCATTGCGTGTGTGTAGCGTATGTGTGATCTCACGCTAGCCGCGCTAAAAAGCAAATTCCAATACATGGAAGAAACGCCAACAGGTGCGCATCGGCCTTGTGTGTATGTGCGTATGTGTGTGTGCGTGTGCGTGCATGTTAGAAGATGTCTATGAGTGTCGGGAAGACATGTCTCTGGCGTTTCTATGAAAAATGCAACTACCACCCCTCGTCATTTTTCACAGTTATGAATTAGTTCCCGAAGCATATCGTCAATGCTTTCGCAACTGGAAAAAGACCGACAAACAAACTCACGCTGAGGTGGCCAGGGAATTAAGAAGTTTTTTTCACCGCTGGCTCTTGGCAGAAGGGGTTGATACATTTGAGGCATTGTGTGATCTTGTTGTTGAACAGTTTAAGAACATTCTGACTGAACGCATAGTTGCTTATGTAAATGAACATCAGGTAAAGACAGTTGCAGAGGCAGCTGCGCTTGCCGATGGGTATGTTTTAACGCACAAAAATCAGGTGCGTGAATTTGCTCTGCGTAATGAATACAATCGTCCCTGATCGCCCTCGTCGTTTTAATTTGGGTCCTCCAGTGAGGTCCGAACTTGTCAATTATAATAGAGCATGGGAGAGTGATGCACAAAGTAAGTGTAATTATTGTCTTGAGGCTGGTCACTGAAAGAGAGAATCTCCATTGTTAAGTGCACGCAACAAGGCTAAGGCAAGCGGTAAGTTTGCTGGTTGTGTTGCAAAGAGTAGGCCTGTTCCTGCAGTTTTATGTTGAGGAGGTTAAATCAGATGTGGCTTCTTCTACTTCTAAGTCTTTGGAATCTGAGTGGCCAAATGTGCCAGTGGAGATTATTGGTAAAACGAAGGTGTCAGACAGTGTTGATTACAGTCCATTCATTACTGACGGTGTTGTGTTATTGGTAGGAAATGCTCAAAGGGTTCCTGTTAAAATTCTACAGGATACAGGAGCCTCAGAGTCTTTTATTAGCCAATTTGTTTTGCCTTTTTCTTCTGTCTCAGACACGGGTAGTGTTGTTTTAATCTGTAGTATTGGGCTTCAATCTTTTTTAGTGCCATTACATAAGATCTGCTTGTACTCTGGTTTTGTCAACGGGGAGGTTACCATTGTTGTTCAGCCATCTCTGCCCATAGATGGTGTGGACATTATCATTGGAAACAACCTGGAGGGTCATTGTGTCTGGCCGGAGGGGTTACCAGCACCACCTCCTGTGGTTAAAACAGAGGTTACGGTAAGCCCGTGGCTGAGCCAGACGAGTGTCTCAGGTATTTTCCAGAGGTGTTCACTGCCTGTACGGTTACTCGGGCAATGGCTTGTGCACAGGCAGAGGACACAGCTGATGTATCCAAGTCCAGCATTGTAAAATTGTTTGTTCCTGAATTACCAACACCTTTTCCCCATAGTGAAATTGTGGATGCCCAGATAAAGGATAAAGGTCTTGCAAAGTATTTTGATCTTGCTTCAGATGAGTCTGATAACGGTTACTGTGTGCGGAATGGCTTGCTGCTTCTCAGGTGGTTGCCACATGCAGACACGGTGGTGACAGATCCAGTGCTGCAAGTAGTAGTGCCTGAAGAATATCATGGCATTGTGTTAAAAACTGCTCACGGGGAGGTAGATGGACATTTTAGAATGAAGAAGACCTACAATCGGCTGCTTCAACATCTCTATGGGCCGCAAATCAAAAGAGATGCAGCGAATTTTGTTAAATCATGCCATGTTTGTCAAATTGCGGGTAAACCGAATGCATCCATTAAACCGGCACCCCTACATCCGATTCCATCTGTAGGTACTCCTTTTGAACACCTAATCATTGATTGTGTTGGTCCATTGCCCCCAGTGTGTATATGTTTACCATAATGTGTCAGGCTTTGTGGTATCCAGCTGCATATGCCTTGAGGCGCATCACTACTATGTCTTTGGACTGTGGGGGAAACCGGAGCACCCGGAGGAAACCCACGCGGACACGGGGAGAACATGCAAACTCTGCACAGAAAGGCCCTCGTCGGCCACGGGGCTCGAACCCGGACCTTCTTGCTGTGAGGCGACAGCGCTAACCACTACACCACCGTGCCGCCCCTTTAATAAACTTATTTTTATGTTTGATATACATCGGTATACATGGCTTTATGTTGTGGCGGCCTTGAGCCAGGAAGTCATGACAGATATAATCAATCCAAGGGTCTGGGACATCACAGTTTTTGCTTGTGAGCTAATCGACACGTCTGATTAGCCAGCATCAGAAAGACACTTTTGTAATCTTCTAACAACAGGGCAAATTTGTAGGAACCTCTTCGAGTGAAAAAAATAAAAAAAAACAAGGGTTGTGATTGGATTTTGTTTGATTTTGGACCAAATACCATGGCTCCTCCCCTAACCTGAACCTTGATCTGAAAGGGGCTGGCTCACCTTTCCCAGAATCAAATTTATTGCTTTTGTTAGCTCTCTGTGCAGCAAAACCTCTGCAAATTCACTGTTAGTGATCCCTTCGAAACCCATCCCGAACTTTTTCTTCATCTATGTGTCATACATGGACACTTGAACAAAATGTCTTATTTTTTTCTTTCCTTTGTGGCCACCTGTGAGACAGCTGAGGCTAGTTCGGGTCCATTACAATGGAATAACCAAACAAAAATGGAATGGATCGGTCAAAAGAATTTAAAATATAGATCTATCCATCAATCCATCCATCCATTTTCTTCCGCTTATCCGAAGTCGGGTTGCGGTGGCAGCAGGCTAAGCAGGGTATTCCAAGTGTCCCTCTCCACAACAACGCTTTCCAGTTCCTCCTGGGGGATCCCAAGGCTCTCCCAGGCCAGATGAGATATATAATCTCTCCAATGTGTTCTGGGTCTACCCCGAGGTCTCCTCATAGTTTGACATGCCCAGAAAACCTCCAAAGGAAGGCATCCAGGAGGCATCATAATCAGATGCCCAAACCACCTCAGCTGACTCCTTTTGATATGAAGGAGCAGCGGCTCTACTCCGAGATCCCTCCGGATGTCTGAGCTCTTCATCCTATCTCTAAGGGTGAGCCCAGCCACCCTTAGAGAAAGCTAATTTCAGCTGGTTGTATCCACGATCTCATACTTTTGGTCACTACCCAAAGCTCATGACCATAGGTGAGGGTTGGAACATAGATTGACTGGTAAATCAAGAGCTTTGCCTTCCGGCTCAGCTCCCTCTTCTGGTTTGCAGCCAAGAGTGAAGTGGCTGGGATGAGAGTCAGTACCTCCAAGTCTGAGACCATGGTTCTCTGCCAGAAACCGGTAGAGTGCTTCCTCTGGGTTGGGAACGAGTTGCTGCTCCAAGTATCTCAGGGTCTTGTTCACAAGTGATGGTAAAATGGAGCGTGAGATGGACAGGCGGATTGGGGCAGCATCAGCAGTAATGCGGGCATTGTACCAGTTCGTCATGGTGAAGAGGGAGCGAAGATATAGATCTAGATTATTAAAAAATATTTTAAATTTCACGTTACAGTTTAAGATCTATGACCTAGGATATCGTCGAATACTCGCAGATTGATATTCCATGTTTTCTGAATATTGCTAGCATCGAAAATGGCGACTTGCGATGTAGATTCTGGGAAAGGCAAGCCAGCTACTCAAACTCTTTCATACAAACTAAAAAGTTCTTTGAAAGCATGAGACTATGTTCAACTTCAAACATGTTCAGCTGTGCCACACAGGATAATCTGTTAATCTCAATTCCAAAACACACACGAGCAGCAAAATTTGTGATCTCTATAAAGAAATCATTATTAAAGCTACAAGAATTAATCCTGCCCATTAATCTGTCATCAACTAATCAGATGTTTGCATATTATTTAGTCTCCACCTCCACACCAATACACACTGAATGAATCCTCGAGAGGAGCAGTCCGTCTGTTATATCACATTACAACTGTTATGATCTGGATATATTTAACAGTTATTTATCTGTGAAGATACTCAGTCATCCAGGTACATAGTAATCTGTGGTTGGTAGAAGAGAGCAACTGGACTTGCTTGAAAAGTCTTGAAGAAGTCTTGAAGAAAAGTCTTCAAGACTTTTCAAGCAAGTCCAGTTGCTCTCTTCTACCAACCACAGATTACTATGTACCTGGATGACTGAGTATCTTCACAGATATGTTTCTACGCACTTTGGGATGAGTTCCCTTCGACTAGTGCGGGAGTATGAGAGGACTTCCAGAAAACTGGCAGACATCTTAGCCAGAGAGGATCGTTCTTTTTTGTCAACCTGGAACGACCGTCACTGAACAGAGGTGGGGGTTTATGACATCTATCAGCCACCTCCAATGCAGCCATCAGCATTCTGATTCGGATTCTATTATGATCCATGAGAGGATAAATACTTGATACTCCCTATTAGACAGACAGAACTGAGGAAGCCTTTCGGACGAGAGGCGAAACGTCTTCAAGACTTTTCAAGCAAGTCCAGTTGCTCTCTTCTACCAACCACAGTTTAACAGTTATTCCATGAAATTGAGTTGTACATGAGCTGATAGCCGACAAGGTGCATAGCACCGAGTTGTCTATAAGCCATGTATGACGAGATTGAGTGGAGTAACTGTTTTATTCCATCCACATTCACTGGATTTTGAGAAACATTTTTATTTTTTGCAAATTTGATAAATGAAAACTTTACACAAAACGTCCGACAAAATAATTTCCACTTAGAATGTAAACAAACCGGTGAAATGACAGGAGCAATTTGTGAAAAATGTGATAATAATAATAATAATAATAATAATAATAATAATAATAATAATTCTTGAAAAAAAAGATATGTTCTTACCATCAAATACTTTCCATATTTTGTTGTTTTTTTGTATTTTGGGGGGGGGGTTGTTTTTGAGTAGAGTTTTTATTTCGGCCTCGGTTGGTTCAGTAACACACGCTGCCATTTTCTTCTTCTTTTTTTGGCGGTTGGCAAACCAACTTAAAGGAACAGTCCACCGTATTTCCATAATGAAATATGTTCTTACCTGAATTGAGACGAGCTGCTCCGTACCTATCCGAGCTTTGCGCGACCTCCCAGTCAGTCAGACGCAGTCAGACGCGCTGTCACTCCTGTTAGCAATGTAGCTAGGCTCAGCATGGCCAATGGTATTTTTTGGGGCTGTAGTTAGATGTGACCAAACTCTTCCGCGTTTTTCCTGTTTACATATGACCAGTGATATGAAACAAGTTCAGTTAAAAAAAATTGAAACGTAGCGATTTTCTATGCTATGGAAAGTCCGCACTATAATGACAGGCGTACTAACACCTTCTGCGCGCTTCGGCAGCGCATTGATACGGAGCTCAGATATCAATGCGCTGCCGAAGCGCGCAGAAGGTGTTAGTACGCCTGTCATTATAGTGCGGACTTTCCATAGCATAGAAAATCGCTCCGTTTCAATTTGTGTAACTGAACTTGTTTCATGTCACTGGTCATATAAACCTATGTAAACAGGAAAAACGCGGAAGAGTTTGGTCGCATCTAACTACAGCCCCAAAAAATACCGTTGGCCATGCTGAGCCTAGCTACATTGCTAACAGGAGTGACAGCGCGTCTGACTGCGTCTGACTGACTGGGAGGTCGCGCAAAGCTCGGAGAGGTACGGAGCAGCTCGTCTCAATTCAGGTAAGAGCATATTTCATTATGGAAATACGGTGGACTGTTCCTTTAAAGGTGCATTACTGCCACCGACTGGGCTGGAGTGTGGAACAGGTGCTATGGGGGGGGGACTCACTACATTCTTTTATTTAGCTATTTCTATTTCTTTTAAATACTCAATAACAGAGTGATATCTCTGACTTGATGTGCTCCACCATTTTGTTTTTCTCTACTCATGGTATATCAGCTGATAGCCTAGTAGTAGAGTAACTAATCAGATCATGCGATTGCTCATAATCAGTCAATGTGGATAGAATAAATATATATTACCATGCTCTAAATTCAGCACATTTTCATTCAGCAGCATTTTTGACCACACCACCACTTCACTCTTCCGATTCATAATAATGTTAGTATACACTCACTGGCCACTTTAATAGGAACTTGTTGTTGCTGTTGTTGTTGATTCTTATGGCCCTTTTCCACTACCCTTTTTCAGCTCACTTCAGCTCGCTTCAGCTCACTTCAGCCCGACACGGCTCGCGTTTCGACTATCTAAGAACAGCACGACTCAGCTCGCTTCAGCCCTGCTCAGCCCCCAAAACTCGCACGGTTTTGGAGTGGGGCCGAAGCGAGCCAAACCGAGCCGAGTGGGGCTAGGGGCGTGAGGAGACACTCCCCTGTGCACTGATTGATGAGGAGGAGTGTCCTCACACGCCCACACATGCCCCGCGAGCACGCTGGGATCTGTAAACACCGTAAACCCGGAAGAAGGAGAATTACGAGAATTATGAAGCCTTATGCGCCTCGCCTCATCTATACGCTCTTGCCAGTATCTGTTGGCATTGTCGGCGACAACAAGCCACAGCACCAAGACCAGCAACACTAACGACTCCATGTCCTCCATGTTTATTGTTTACTATCCGGGTCGTGAGACTACCGCTTAAAAGGTCACTGATGTCACTGTTTGCGCCGCCTAACGACATCACCTGACGTCCACCCACTTTCGCTAACTCCACCCAATGTGTCCACCCACTTCCAGCCAGCACGGTTCAGCGCGGTTGTAGTCGAAATGCAACTCCAACAGCCCCACTCAGCTCGACTCAGCCCAACTCAGCACGGCACGGCTCAGCCCGACTCAGCCGCGTTGGTAGTGGAAAAGCGGCATAAGATTCCTGTTCTTGGCTGCAGGACTGGAACCCAATGTGTTGTCCTGCTGTTGGATGTCGAGATGCTTTTCTGCTCATCATGTTTGTAAAGAGTTGCTATGAGTTACTATATCCTTCCTGACATTTCTTGTGTTGAAAAATATATTCACCACTTGAAGATAAACTTCATATCTTCACGCCACCTTCTAATATCATCTATGTATGTTTGTATTTTTGAAGAGAATTGTCTGGAAAGAGGGACTAGCCCTGCAGATATTGTAAAAAAAAAAAAAAAGTATTACCAAGTGTCCTCAAATGATGATTTTGTTTTTTTCCTACATCTGCTGCAAGTCTTCCTCGGGACCAGAGCTTAAGCCAATGTTTTGGAGAAATGTGGGTTCTATTTTTCCAGTTCTGTAATAATTTTTTTAGCAATTGTGTCATATTAATTAAAAGCGTTTCCGATTCCTGGGCATTGATGATAAAGAAATATCATTAAATAATGCTGCAGTGGGGGAAATGGGATGCCGACGCTCAGGATCGGCTCAGCAGCATACTGTATTAATGGAAGGTGAAATTGAACACTGCTTTGTTTCATTACAATCCAGTATTTACTTTACTCCATTATGGCATGTTGAACATCCGTAATTCAGTCCTTTGGATTTTATGAGTATGCTTCTGAAAGCTTCGGAAGTTTCCACAAATCATTTCCGTTGGCTTGCACAAAGTGGCTCTTGCAGGTTTTTTCAGTCTTTTGTGCGGTCGCATTAGCCCTTTTAGCCGATGGCGGTTCCTCGCTGCGTCTTTGTGTTGTGTGTTAACCCAAGCAGTCAGCAAGAGAATGACTTAATCCAATGTGTCCAGCTGAGTCTGCTCTGATTCATTTACTCTTAAATGCTAATTGCGAGGTAGATGAAGGGTTTAGCTGCACCAGCGTTAAGCCGGATTCAGCTCGCTGCTGTGTGCTTGCGGTTTCAGATAAATGCGTGGTTCATTAGTGAATTCATTAGGAGATGTCCTTGCTGTTAGTGTGTTGTTGTTGTTGTTGTTTTCCCCTTGAAATCGCTTCCTTTTTCGGGGCTGTACAATTCACTAAACAAATATTTCACTTAACAAATTGAAATGAATGATGATATTCGTGCACTGGCATTTCCCATGTCATTATGTGAGAGCACATTTCACCAGGTTATGAGCTGAAACTGCACAAGTGCACTCAAGTAAATGTGTTCGCATGTGAATAATAATAATAATAATAATAATAATAATGTGTGAGATTCTCTATACTCTTAATCTAATTTAATTCGAGCACTCATTTATGCAGTTCTCTAATCAGCCAATCCCTTGACAGCAGCACAATGCATCAAATCATGCAGATAGAAATCAAGAGCTTCAGTTAATGTTCACGATGTTCAAACATGACAATGGGAAAAATTGTGATCTCAAAGTGTGACGTACTTTCACTGTGTGTTGGTTTGAGCCAGATGGACTGGATTGAGTATTTTAGAAACTGCTGATCTCCTGGGGTTTTAACACACAACAGTCTCTAGAGTTTACATAAGAGGATGGTGCGATAAACAAAAAAACATCGAGTGAGGGACAGTTCTGTGAGTGGAAATGAACGCCTTGTTGATAAGAGAGGTTGGAAGAAAATGGACAGATTTAAGGTGGTTTGAGCTTTTTTGGGGCGGCATGGTGGTGTAGTGGTTAGCGCTGTCGCCTCACAGCAAGAAGGTCTGGGTTCGAGCCCCGTGGCCGGCGAGGGCCTTTCTGTGCGGAGTTTGCATGTTCTCCCCGTGTCCGCGTGGGTTTCCTCCGGGTGCTCCAGTTTCCCCCACAGTCCAAAGACATGCAGGTTAGGTTAACTGGTGACTCTAAATTGACCGTAGGTGTGAATGTGAGTGTGAATGGTTGTCTGTGTCTATGTGTCAGCCCTGTGATGACCTGGCAACTTGTCCAGGGTGTACCCCGCCTTTCACCCGTAGTCAGCTGGGATAGGCTCCAGCTTGCCTGCGACCCTGTAGAACAGGATAAAGCGGCTAGAGATAATGAGATGAGATGAGATTGGCTTTTTTGCCAGGAAGGACATAGTAACTCATAATATAATCACGCTTTACAACCGTGCTGAGCAGAAAAGCATCTCAGCATGCAAGAGCAGAAAGAAAAACACATTGGGTTCCACTCCTGCAGCCAAGAACAGGAATCTGAGGCTATCATTGGCACAGATTTGCCCAAAATGGAGAGTTGAAGACTTGCAAAAGACTGGGCACATTTTATTTATTTATTTTTTTTAATTATTATTATTATTTTTTTCAAATCTTGAACTGTCCAGTTGCAATGAGCTGAAAGGAAACTAATTATGTGTAGAAATGACATGAGAAAATAAATGAATTGTCCAAAAATGCTGGTGTATTAGCGCCATTGCAGTTAAATAAATAAATAATGAATAAATAAATAAATAAATAAAACTTTTTTTTCAAAATGTCCAAGACTAAAGTCATATGTTTAACAAGGAAAAAAAAACCCCTCAGATATTCTCTGAGATTATTAAAAAAAAGAAGTCTCTGAAAGACTTTTTAAACCCTAATACAGTGGTGCTTGAAAGTTTGTGAACCCTTTAGAATTTTCTACATTTCTGCATAAATATGACCTAAAACATCATCAGATTTTCACACAAGTCCTAAAAGTAGATAAAGAGAACCCAGTTAAACTAATGAGACAAAAATATTATACTTGGTCATTTATTTATTGAGGAAAATGATCCAATATTACATATCTGTGAGGGGCAAAAGTATGTGAACCTTTGCTTTCAGTATCTGGTGTGACCCCCTTGTGCAGCAATAACTGCAACTAAACGTTTCTGGTAACTGTTGATCAGTCCTGCACACCGGCTTGGAGGAATTTTAGCCCGTTCCTCCGTACAGAACAGCTTCAACTCTGGGATGTTGGTGGGTTTCCTCATATGAACTGCTCACTTCAGGTCCTTCCACAACATTTCGATTGGATTAAGGTCAGGACTTTGACTTGGCCATTCCAAAACATTAACTTTATTCTTCTTTAACCATTCTTTGGTAGAATGACTTGTGCGCTTAGGGTCGTTGTCTTGCTGCATAACCCACCTTCTATTGAGATTCAGTTCATGGACAGATGTCCTGACATTTTCCTTTAGAATTTGCTGGTATAATTCAGAATTCATTGTTCCATCAATGATGGCAAGCCGTCCTGGCCCAGCTGCAGCAAAACAGGCCCAAACCATGATACTACCACCACCATGTTTCACAGATGGGATAAGGTTCTTATGCTGGAATGCAGTGTTTTCCTTTCTCCAAATTTAACACTTCTCATTTAAACCAAAAAGTTCTATTTTGGTCTCATCCATCCACAAAACATTTTTCCAATAGCCTTCTGGCTTGTCCACATGATCTTTAGCAAACTGCAGACGAGCAGCAATATTCTTTTTGGAGAGCAGTGGCTTTCTCCTTGCAACCCTGCCATGCACACCATTGTTGTTCAGTGTTCTCCTGATGGTGGACTCATGAACATTAACATTAGCCAATGTGAGAGAGGCCTTCAGTTGCTTAGAAGTTACCCTGGGGTCCTTTGTGACCTCGACGACTATTATACGCCTTGCTCTTGGAGTGATCTTTGTTGGTCGACCACTCCTGGGGAGGGTAACAATGGTCTTGAATTCCCTCCATTTGTACACAATCTGTCTGACTGTGGATTGGTGGACTCCAAACTCTTTAGAGATGGTTTTGTAACCTTTTCCAGCTTGATGAACATCAACAATGCTTTTTCTGAGGTCCTCAGAAATCTCCTTTGTTCATGCCATTATACACTTCCACAAATGTGCTGTGAAGATCAGACTTTCATAGATCTCTGTTCTTTAAATAAAACAGGGTGCCCACTCACACCTGATTCACTGAAAAAAGTAACCTATAGAATTTACCCAATAAATCTGAGGTAACAATTTGCATTGACTTGTTTGGAGTAGATTTAATTCCATATATTGAGTATAAAATAACTGAAATAAAAAGCTATGAAATACTTAAATTAATTGGGTCAAATTTACCTCACATTTATGTATCTATTCAACAGCTACTTTCTCGTTGAAATTGGGTAAAATTATCTCTTGTTTGCTAGTAGGTAATACCTGATAATTACTAATCAAAGGTAATTAATATCACTTAGTAACCATTACTTATTCAGAGAAGGTAAGATGTACCCCCAAAAAAAGACTTTCAGATGGTTCATCATCTCAATGTTTTTAATCCATAAAATCATCAAAAAAAAAAAAACCCACACAGAATAAAGTGCAGTACAACAGCTTCACACAACATTTCAAGTAATGAGCCTGTTTTATAACTCACTAAACTAACAGCTTCAAATGTTGTTTCTGGACTGACCAAATCTGCAGTCCAGGTGCATTTATACAACAAATAACTGAACTGCCTTGTTTATATGCAGCAATGATGCACCAAATGATAAAAAAAAAACAGAATAAAGTGCAGTACAACAGCTTCACACAACATTTCAAGTAATGAACCTGTTTTATAACTCACTAAACTAACAGCCGGAGAGAGGAAGATGGTTCCCTGTCCGAGAGTTCCCTGTCCCGCTCAATCAAACACACGGTCTGACGCATGCGCAATTTGGAGCACAGGACTCACGGCTTTGGGGTATATTTTACCATATTTTTCCAAGTAACGAATAGGTAGCATATGTATAATTTACCCATTATTTTATAATTCCTTGGCTGACTGCAATCACTTCTTACAGTGTTGTCATCCCATTGATTGAAAACACCGGACTCTAATTTCACCTTCAAATTAACTGCTAATCCTAGAGGTTCACATTTTGCCACTCACAGATATGTAATATTGGATCATTTTCCTCAATAAATAAATGACCAAGTATAATATTTTTGTCTCATTTGTTAAACTTGGTTCTCTTTATCTACTTTTAGGACTTGTGTGAAAATCTGATGTTCTTTTAGGTCATATTTATGCAGAAATATAGAAATTTCTAAAGGGTTCACAAACTTTCAAGCGCCACTGTACAGTGTCGTGATCATGTGTAAAAATCCAGGTGAAAATAAACGAAGTATGAATAAAAAAAAATCGCATGCAAAAAATGAATAATGTGTGAAGATAATATGAATATAAAAGAGCATTCATTACAAATGGAAAATATAAAGCATGTAAAAGCTGCAGATGTAAATCATGTAAAAAAAATTGCATGTGAAAATAAACACATGAAAGAAAATAACATTTAAAAAAAAATGAATCATCAAAAAAAAATCAAACAAAAATCAATTATACCGTAGCAAGTAAAAATACAAACCCGATTCAAAAAAAGTTGGGACAAAGTACAAATTGTAAATAAAAACGGAATGCAATAATTTACAAATCTCAAAAACTGATATTGTATTCACAATAGAACATAGACAACATATCAAATGTCGAAAGTGAGACATTTTGAAATTTCATGCCAAATATTAGCTCATTTGAAATTTCATGACAGCAACACATCTCAAAAAAGTTGGGACAGGGGCAATAAGAGGCTGGAAAAGTTAAAGGTACAAAAAAGGAACAGCTGGAGGACCAAATTGCAACTCATTAGGTCAATTGGCAATAGGTCATTAACATGACTGGGTATAAAAAGAGCATCTTGGAGTGGCAGCGGCTCTCAGAAGTAAAGATGGGAAGAGGATCACCAATCCCCCTAATTCTGCGCTGACAAATAGTGGAGCAATATCAGAAAGGAGTTCGACAGTGTAAAATTGCAAAGAGTTTGAACATATCATCATCTACAGTGCATAATATCATCAAAAGATTCAGAGAATCTGGAAGAATCTCTGTGCGTAAGGGTCAAGGCCGGAAAACCATACTGGGTGCCCGTGATCTTCGGGCCCTTAGACGGCACTGCATCACATACAGGCATGCTTCTGTATTGGAAATCACAAAATGGGCTCAGGAATATTTCCAGAGAACATTATCTGTGAACACAATTCACCGTGCCATCCGCCGTTGTCAGCTAAAACTCTATAGTTCAAAGAAGAAGCCGTATCTAAACATGATCCAGAAGCGCAGACGTCTTCTCTGGGCCAAGGCTCATTTAAAATGGACTGTGGCAAAGTGGAAAACTGTTCTGTGGTCAGACAAATCAAAATGTGAAGTTCTTTATGGAAATCAGGGATGCCGTGTCATTCGGACTAAAGAGGAGAAGGACGACCCAAGTTGTTATCAGCGCTCAGTTCAGAAGTCTGCATCTCTGATGGTATGGGGTTGCATTAGTGCGTGTGGCATGGGCAGCTTACACATCTGGAAAGACACCATCAATGCTGAAAGGTATATCCAGGTTCTAGAGCAACATATGCTCCCATCCAGACGATGTCTCTTTCAGGGAAGACCTTGCATTTTCCAGCATGACAGTGCCAAACCACATACTGCATCAATTACAGCATCATGGCTGCGTAGAAGAAGGGTCCGGGTACTGAACTGGCCAGCCTGCAGTCCAGATCTTTCACCCACAGAAAACATTTGGCGCATCATAAAACGGAAGATACGACAAAAAAGACCTAAGACAGTTGAGCAACTAGAATCCTACATTAGACAAGAATGGGTTAACATTCCTATCCCTAAACTTGAGCAACTTGTCTCCTCAGTCCCCAGACGTTTACAGACTGTTGTAAAGAGAAAAGGGGATGTCTCACAGTGGTAAACATGGCCTTGTCCCAACTTTTTTGAGATGTGTTGTTGTCATGAAATTTAAAATCACCTAATTTTTCTCTTTAAATGATACATTTTCTCAGTTTAAACATTTGATATGTCATCTATGTTCTATTCTGAATAAAATATGGAATTTTGAAACTTCCGCATCATTGCATTCCATTTTTATTTACAATTTGTACTTTGTCCCAACTTTTTTGGAATCGGGGTTGTACTAAATTTCACTCGATCTGAAAAATGAAAAATGTATCAAAAATTCATTTGTGTAAATTATCCATGTCAATCATGTGATTAATCAGATGCAAAGGAAATACTGTATGTGAGATGGTTTCTTCAGGTTTGTGATTTCTTTCTCACCTGTCAGGTTTTGCACATCCTGTACAGGTACGCTAAACCCTGCCAAGTCCAACTTCTTTTTCTCTGTCTGTCTGTGTTTTGAATCTGCGTCTCTCTCTCTCTCTCTCTCCCCCCCTCCTTTTTTCTGTCACTCAGTCTGTCATTCGTCACAATTTCCATGCATCATAAATGCACAGACTTGTCAGCTCGTCACTGTTATTCCTCTGTAAAATCATATCTCAGTCCCTTGATCACACTGACACACGTTCCCATCCTCACGTTTGAGCTTCAGCTTATCACTTTTCCACACAAAGTGTCCACTAAACCCACCGACTCTGCCAGCTTCAAAGATTTCCAGCGAATTGCAGCATTAGGCATTCCTCGTGCCAATCCCAGAAAGTATCTCTGCTCAAACATGAGAAAGTGCACTTGTTCAACTTGTTTCTTGATGCACTTCTCCTCGACAGGTGTGCTCCGGAGCATTAATGTCTGACGAGGGTGAACGTTTTGATGCCTCCTTTTTTTTTTTTTTCTGAAATGTGACAGACATGAGTTCATCCAAACCTGAAAGTTGCTTCTTCAGATTTTGGAAACTTCTCGCTCCACACCTTTCATGGCTATTAAGCCCCAGTGGGATTAGCTAAACAGATTATCAAGAGCTTTTGGGAGTTTTATGTTGGAAAACGATGGTAATGCCACGGAGCGATGCTCTTCGAGACGCTTTTAAAGCTTCTCAACACAGGTTTTTAATTTACTAAAGCCAGTGAGCCAGCTGGCAGCAAAGCACTAATCCTGGTGGAGATGAATCATGCCATGCCAAGTTGGCTAGCTTTTGTGCACACCTGCATGCATGTGCTAGCCAGCTAGCACTATATATGAATAATAACGCTGTTCATCCAGAGATGAGAAAAGAAGTTTCAACCCTGATGTGCCTTAATAGGTGGCTTTTTATGATCTGATTTCTCAGATTGGATGATAATTTTGTCTGATTACTATGCTGAAAGTAATTAAGATGACTTAGCATTGTTCCGCTAAGTGGTATCAATCTAAGACACCTGCATGGTTTAGTGCTCATCCTTGCTATGCTACTTGCCCGTGGAGCTGTTGCACTTTGAAGTGTTTAGTCTTTTCTCAAAATCCCAGGAGGATTAACATGGCCTTGAGCATTTTCTGACTGGACTACAGTAAGAGTCGACTTTGCCTCTGGGGGAAACCACTAACTACCCTTTCGTTTGACTACTCGCTAAAATACCAGGTTTTGTCTTTTCTATATGTTGGCATTCAAGTTTAAAAACAATGTCTTAACAGTTGACCCACGATTGATCTATGACATGACTAGTTATTTCCAAATAAGATTTTAAAGGTCCGGTAGGAATCTAGACTGCAAGTTGGCCTAGTGGTTAGCATGTCCACCTCTTGACCAGGAGATCGTGAGTTCTACTTGTGTTTGGGTCATACCCAAGACCATCATAAAAATGGTACCTACTGCCATCTGGCAAGGCACACTGCAATACAGATGCGAGTGGGAAGTCAAACTTTCATGGTTACCAGAGGACCAGCCCCCCCACTGTAACCCTAGTTTTATAGATGAGAGGCCGAGGGCTACAGAAATGGAGATCGGTGCTGCCCAATGTGCCTTAAGGGCCTGGTTAGTACTGGGAGGGGAGACTGCCTGCGAAGACCAGGGCATGGCACAGGAAGGACTTTAGGCAGGAATTTAGACCATGAGTTGGCCTTGTGGTTAGCATGTCTGCCTCTTGACTGGGAGGTTGTGAGTTCTGCTTGCATTCGGGTCATACCAAAGAGTATTATCAAAATGGTACCTACTGCCATCTAGCAAGGCATGCTGCAATACAGATGCGAGCAGGGAGTCAAACTCTCATGGTTACCAGAGGGCCAGCCCCCCCCACTGTAACCCTATCTGTATAGATGAGAGGCCAAGGGCTACGGAAACACAGATTGGTGCCGCCCAATACACCTTAAGGGCCTGGTTAGTACTGGCACAGGAGACTGCCTGGGAAGACCAGGGCATGGCACGGGAAGGACTTTAGACAGGAATTTAGACCACGAGTGTTAGTGTGTCTGCCTCTTGACTGGGAGATCATGAGTTCTACTTGCATTCAGGTCATACCAAAGACCATTATTAAAATGGTACCTACTGCCATCTGGTGAGGCACGCCACAATACAGATGTGAGTAGGGAGTCAAACTCTCGTGGTTACCAGAGGACCCCCCCCCCCGAAACCCTGGCTATGCAGTAGTCAAGAGGGCTATAGAAACGGAGATCGGCGCTGCCCAATGTGCCTCAAGAGCCTGGTTAGTACTGGGACATAAGACTCTCTGGGAAGACCGGGTCCTGGCATGGGAAGGGACTTTGGACTTTTGGACAGGAATTTAGGGATCTGTAATTCCTAAATACCTTGTTGGAAAAGTCTAACAATTGTCCTGATAAACTTTCATTTTAGCTCCTTTGGTGACACTGTATAAACTGTAACTTTAGGAGTAGCCTTTTGGCCCTCCTACACCACACTGTTTTAGGTTCATTTAATGTCTGTTTGGTTCTACTACCAAGATACTCCTAGTCTGGAGGAACTCTTTGAAGGCAGAACACTGGGGTAGCGTCTGATCTGCTCTACATAATGCCTGGTCTGGGGTCAGGTCTTAGACCATCCTAATTTCAGGCACAATGACGCCTGATCTGTATTGATATTGCATGTGAGTTTGATATTTCCAGCATATTAAAGCCTGAAGGCTCAGACTGTGAATTACTGTAAGTTATTATCGCACTACTGCACATTTTGGCTCCATTTATAAAATTCTGCTAGCGTCTGCAAGGGGCATCGAAACGTAGCTTAGCAAGGTATGATAGATTTAACACTTAGGAAATTTCTTTTTGTCAGCACATGAAAGTTAGGTCATTTAGTGGATTGATGAGCTCGAGCAGCTCTTTTGCTAAGGATGAAGTCAGGCAGATTAGCTTTTTGTGTGAGGGGGTTTTGCTGTTGCGCAAACCTTTTTCTCTTGTTTTAACAAATTATATTACGTTATTAAAAGAAACGCCTAATTTTAATGATACACAGTTTGTCATAGGTGTGTCAAACAGCAAACAGCAAATTCGAACTCAAAAGGTTTGGATTTAAATGCTGCCCAGTGTTGTTATGGCAACTATGTACCAATCCACATATGTACCAAGTTATTTCCGATCTCTGTTTATTTTGCACAATTTTGGACATCCGGTGCTCATAATGGCCAAATTGTGCTCAGTTTCAAAGCTGTTATGCCCATCAGCAATTTCTGCTTCTTCCTTTTTACAAATCAGTGGTTTTTTTCTGTGTATTTTCCTCCATCCTCTCATTTTGTCCACTCCACTTCATTCTCATGCCCTCTATTTACCCCCTACCTGCTCGATTTTAAAGACCTTCTTGTTACTGACTCCCTGGTTCCTCTTTTTCTCTTTCTCCTGGACTGACCAGATGATCAGGGCCTGTCTCTCTCTCTCTCTCTCTCTCTCTCTCTCTCTTTTTAACCATCCAAGAACATTCTTGACCACGTTCTCATTAACAGCACCTGTCACGGGATGGTGTGGGCGCTGCTAATTTATTTCCCTTACCCTCCTCCTTTCCACTCTCCTTCTGTCCACTGTGCTCTTTTTTTCTCTCATCTCACTTCATCACTTTGTGTCCCCTCCACCCCTCCTTGTCCCAAAGCTCTCCCTATCCACTCTTTCCGTATGGCCTTGTCCTTTTTTAAGCACTGCAGTAATTATCCATATTGCGATACCCAACACACTGTCAACCGGATTGGGTTTGGAGTGTATGTGTATATGTGTGCATGTGTGTTTTCTCCTCAGGGATCTTGGCGTGATGCATCTGGCAGGTTTGTCTTCACTCAGCAGGCTCTCAGGTCCCTCAGGACCCCCTCTTAGTTTTCTCGAGTATGTGTGTGTTAGCTGGCTTTCAAAGGCATCCATCTGTTTTAGCATTGCTTGCTAAGGGCTTTAAAGGTAGTGGCTTTCACTCTGGATTTTTACAACTTGTCGATATCACTCTGCTCCAACAGATCCATGGAGGCTGTATGATAAATTAGCTGACAGTTTCGAAACTCATCTGTCTCTGCCTTTCTTTTTATCACACACCCCTAAAGCTGAGGTCTCTAACCTCCTACCGCCATACCTGGGTCCTCTGGGAGGTTTTGATATCACTCATCAGTGACAAATGGCTCCCTCTCTCGTCCTGTGTATCTGACATTCGAGATGGAAAACGGATCTTGAATGCCACCCAAACATTCTGGAGGTGATGGAAGGACAAATGTCTGATTTAACACCAAATGTGGAGGAATTTTAACAGAAAAGCAATTTCACAGAATTTCTTTTGAACACATGCAATTCAAATCCCAAAATGTCTATAATGCTTTTTGTCTCCATGGACCTGATGTTAACTGTTCTGTATTTTTCCACTGATGAAGTTGATGTTTCTTTCCTGGCAAAATCCATTTGGTTCTCATACCAGGATGCTCCTGGTTTGTAAGAATCTATAAAGGCAGAACATGGGACATTAGGTCTTCTCTACATAATGCCCAGTTTGGGTGGTGATCTTCAACTGTACTACTTTCAGACAGTTCTTATAAAGTGTGGTCCAGTACCAAGATAGTCCTGGTGTGGAACCAAGAATCAGTGATAATGGAACTTTTGGGTTGGGGCAACATCAGGTCTGTTTAATGCTTATGCAAAGGAACTATTATCAAAGAAAGATCTCATCTCATCTCATTATCTCTAGCCGCTTTATCCTGTCCTACAGGGTCGCGGGCAAGCTGGAGCCTATCCCAGCTGACTACGGGCGAAAGGTGGGGTACACCCTGGACAAGTCGCCAGTCATCACAGGGCTGACACATAGACACAGACAACCATTCACACTCACATTCACACCTACGGTCAATTTAGAGTCACCAGTTAACCTAACCTGCATGTCTTTGGACTGTGGGGGAAACCGGAGCACCCGGAGGAAACCCACGCGGACACGGGGAGAACATGCAAACTCCACACAGAAAGGCCCTCGCCGGCCATGGGGCTCGAACCCGGACCTTCTTGCTGTGAGGCAACAGCGCTAACCACTACACCACCATGCCGCCTCAAAGAAAGATGTTTTGCTGAAAAAAAAAACTCATTGCAGGGCAAACAAAGTAGATCAGCTTCAAAAAGTGTTTCAGGTGAAACACAAAGCAGGCTTGCCTCTTCCATAGTACTGTCCCCAACCAGAAGGCTCAAGTCAGGAACAAGTTCTAATAGCTATGCTACATCGTCAAATCCTGCCAAAGGACTCTTCCAGTGTCTCAGATCCTTCAATTTCTACCAAGAACCAAGTCCTTCATTCAGAGTATTTTCAAGGATGCCTCTGTGTATCCTCAGCACTCTTAAAGTACCCACAATCCTATGCATAAATACAAGGTTGGACCTTTTCAGTGGTGCACACCTGCACACCCTCTTGACTCAGACATCCCACCCTGCAAAAACTCATTCGGGAAGGTAGCACCATCAGCCTGACAACACAATGCCATTCAATGTGATCCAATTCACATCACATGGAATGTTCTCTCTCTCTCTCTCTCTCTCTCTCTCTCTCTCTCTCTCTCTCTTTCTCATTTCCAGGGATCAGAAAACCATTATCAATATCCTGGACAGGTGGTATATTTGTAGGATATAGGGGAAGCCATGGCCTAATGGATGGTTAGAGAAGCAACTTTGGGACCAAATGGTCACCAGTTTGATTCCCTGGACCAGCAGGAATGGCTGAAGTGTCCTTGAGCAAGGCACCTAACCTGTAACTGCTCCCCAGGCTGCTCTGGGTATATTGTACATCGCTCTGGATAAGACAGTCTGCTAAATGCCTGTAATATAATGTAAACTGTTCTGTTATGTGTTCTCCAAATGTTAGGAATGAGTCGTTCTGAGACTTGGAAGGACCCATCCTATTCTTGACTTTAAGAAATACCAAACAAACCTCACATACTGCTAACTTCCTGAGTTCTGCTATACTTCCTGGTTTAGGGTGCAGCCTGCTAGCGTGGAGTTACATGGCATGTCCATAGAGCAGTTGACTGGTTCTTTGAACCACCACCACCTCCAGTACTGGTTCCAAACCAGCAGTATTTTGGTGATGGAACAGAATAAATGTTGCTGGCTGAGAATGGAAAACTTGATTAAATGAAACTCTGTGATTGGACTTTTTATTTATTTATTTATTTATTTATTGCTTGAAAACTGGGAAAAAGTACAGGTAATGTTGGAGTGCCAGGTCAGGCATCTATGATCTTTTGGCCTACAACAAAATCTACTTTCTTGAACAAAATATTTTGGCCAATTCTGTATATCAATAAATCCCTTGGACCCCCACCTGAACATTAAATAATGAAAGCTGAGCTTTCCAAAAGCAAAACTCATTGTTAAATGGTAGCATAAGCATCACCTTGATCACTTTCTCTACCAGTTCTCTCTTGTAATACTTACCTGAATAGATTTGGCAGTAGATCTAAAGCAAGGTTCTGAAGGATCAAGGGGAGCTTAGAGCTTTAAAAACAAAATGAAAAAAGAAAATGAAAGAAGAGTGCCAGAATACCAGAGGCAAATAAGCTGCAAAAGTTTGTGAAATTGATAACATTTACAGTGTCTTCTAAACAGGCTGCCTCACCAAAGGAAGGTGTAGGAACTGGCATGAAAGGCTTGTCCAAACAAGATACAAGTGCCAGGAATCACTGCTAAGGGGAGGATTGACAACTGATGACTTCTTGGGTTGACCTTCATGTCACCTGCTAGTATGGCATGGCATGGCATTGCAGATTTGTGGAAAAGTTTGATGGTTCTTTGAATCATTACATTAAAGGCATTTAGCAGACACTCTTATCCAGAGCAATGTACAACATACCCAGAGTAGCTTGGGGGTTAGGTACCTTGCTCAAGGGTACTTCAGCCATTCCTGCTGGTCCAGGAAATCAAACCAGCGACCTTTTGTTCTCCAAGCTGCTTCTCTAACCTTTAGCCCCAGTCACGACTGATTCCATCAATGCGACTTGTTGCCACCCAAGCTCTGATGTTATAGGGTTCTGATTCCAGATGAGTGGTATTTTGGTGCTGGAACTGAACAGCTTTTGCTGGCTGAGAACAGCAAAATGGGTTGGACAAAATTTGGACTTGCAACTTTGGGGGAGTTTCAGGTCCAGCATATATGATGCCTGTGATACTTTGTCCAATGGTCTCAAGTTTAGAGAAGCAGCTTTGGGACCTAAAGGTCACTTGTTTGATTCCCTGGACAAGCAGGAATGACTGAAGTGCCCTTGAGTAAATCACCTAACCCCCCCAAGTTGCTCTGTAATATAATGTAATGTAATTCTGCATTCCTTGAGCCTGAACCCTAACTCTAACCTTAACCATTGAAGGCTGTTTTCCGAAAGCAAAGATCATTGTTAAAAGGTAGAGTAAGCATAATCTTGAACACTTTCTCTACCAGTTATGATGATCTTAACTCGACAGTGATTATGGGAAACTGAGCCATCAATGCATTCAGTCCATGAAGAATGAACCGTGAACTTGCAGATGTGAGATCACATTGATTTATCACACTTATTAAAATAGCAAAAATGACACCAGGAGACCTGATCGTTGTCCTTCGTTGAATCATTTGGATTGTTGGCTCTGTGTTGTAGCAGTAATTACAGGGTTCTGGCTTTGCTTGTACCGTTTTGTCAATGAAATACTAGCTGTCTGTGCTGTGACGATCATGATACAATCTTGTGTTGTTACTTTAATCAATAGCACCAGATTCCTGTCACTCTGCTAAATTGAGACACAGCCGATGCATATCGATGTCAGGTATATGCTTTTCACACTTTCCTTGATGATGCCAGGATTTTCACTGTCGTCAATGCAATTGCAACAGCTAAATCATAGATGTGTCCTGTCCCTATTTACTGATATTTTATTAGTTGAATCTAAATTTGACCTTATGATGAACCTGTCTGATTTACGTTGTGATTTGCAGTTCACATAACTGTGTGTGTGTGTGTGGGGGGGGGGTGTTGAGAATAGTATTCATACTGCTGTGCATCTCATCAGGAATAACGTTGAGAGAAAATGAGTTTGCAAATTAGCTCCCTGAAAACCCATGGCACAATGTTTGATCTGTGCAAAAGCAGAAGCATCACGACGATTTCAGACTTTTGGCTTTGGATCTGTGTTGCTATGAGCCTGTAAGTCATGATTTTATAATTTGACACTGATCGAGTTTTGATAAGTTATGTCACAGAGACATCGAGCAAAAAAAGAGGGACTTTTGATAAATAACTTATTTTCGAGTGGAGAAAACAATCAATTTGACCTGCATATATTTGTTTTCAATTAACTACCAACTTACTCTTAGGCTAATTCATAAAATCTCAGTTTATGATCAGTCCAATGTGTGAAGTTCTGAACAGTTTAAGTAAATTGAAGTTAATCACTCTTGCCAGTCCGAGAATCCATGTTCTGTACATTTTACCCTTGTTTGGTTCACTTCCTGCACTTGACTTGATTCAGAGTCAAATCACCTTCTCACTGCAATAAAACTGTTCTCGAGTTCATTTGGAGGCCACCTCAATCATTGCTTGCTTAGGACAACCCGTCATTAGCCCAACATCAGCGTCCCCTTTCTCTTCTCTGGTGACCCCTTTGGTGCACCATGAGTCCTATATGAGAGCGTCAGCTCCGATGACAGATGTCACAAGGGTATCCATCACCTGGTTCTAGGTGTTGTTGCCACTGTTGATGTCATCTACTTCTTCTTTCCTTCATCCGTTGAATCTGCCGAGTCTTGAAGAAACTTGCCCCCTTGAGAATTGTTTTCCACCAGGATGATCTGTCAGCAGCACCTGATTCCAGGTCAGAAGGACTGATATTGAAGGTGGTGAGGGCTGCTTTTCCTTATAGCATTTCTTGAGGTCGGTCTCAGCTCCTGGTGGTCACTTGCTTGGGATCGTCCAGCGTGGCGATGGGGTGGAGATGGAGTGCATTGCCAAGGCCCAGAAGAAACGAGCTGCACGGAAGGCTTGAACTATTGCTACTCCCACTACAGCACCTACCCACATGTGCCCGACATGTGGGCATACCTTCAAAGCCCGGATTGGCCTCATCGGTCAACTCTGGACCCACAACTGCCACCCACCAAATTGAAGTCATGGTCATCTTCAACGCCAAAGGATGAACATCATAATGTTTCTTAGGATGTCTCAGAGGGCGTTTCACATTCCAGAGTTTGCCGTAGAGCAGGATTTTGAGAAGACATGCATCAGACATACGAACCACGTGGCCAACCCACCTCAATCATACGCTTACCAAAATGACCAAACCAAGTGTGATTGTTCTCCTAAAGAACCTCATTGAGGAAGAGAACACATCATGGTTCAATCAAAACTGACTACAGATATCAAAGAACCTTTACTGTTCCTGCTCTAAACCTTCTGACTTGGTTCACTACTCACCTTTGAATGTATGGCAGATGTGGATTGAAGGAACTTTATCTTCGAGAGGTGAGCTGATGCTCAGAGACAGAATCTATGAAAGAGAAAGATGGATAGATAGATACTAAAGCTACAGACTTGTCCCTGTGCTCCTTGTTTTCACTCACTCTCTACTCCCCTTCATCTACTGTATCTATGTCTGCTTCTCTGTCTGGTCAAGTTCATTCCCCTCTGCTGACCTTCAATACGCTGGACAAAACAAGTGACATCTGAGCCATAGGAGGCAGAGAAGAGCAAGAGTAGAGTCTTGAATAGTTGAAGGAAGTGCTGAGAGCAACATTCTGCTTCAACCTAAACTCACACACACACTTTTACCCTTGTGCTAGATGCATCATTTCTACAAAAAACACCCCAAAATTTCACCTGATATCTACCTGTTAAAAATGAGATGATTTGCCAGTTTTGAACAGTGGAAGTGTCTGTACATGACAAAATAAAATGAGATAATTCAGCCTTGAGTCATTTGTTCATTCCACAGTGACAGGAGGAGTAGGTAGATCTACCATGAATGTACAAAGTGGGCAGGGCATGTAACATCAATCAGTTCTACAGAGTTATGCAAATTATAAGTGAAGTGATGTGGAGACGACCAACAAGAGTAAAGGAACCTTAGTGTTTCTTCGACGTGAAAAATCATCCAGGTTTTTTGAGTGCACAAATCACAAACCACAAATGTTGGTTTTGGCTAATCCTGATACTGGAGTAGACACTATCGGCTGGAAAATTTGATTTGTGGTCAAAATGGGCAAGACATCTCATTTTTAGGATGAAAACATCCAATTTGTGGTCTAACACTGGTTAAACGTATGTCTGTAGCTTGGGATGTGGCATTTTTATTGAAACCATAGAAACTGGAAGTAGGATAAAAGATAGGAATTCACACCAGCATTTAACAATTTGACACAAGACACCCTCCCACCCCTGACAATAAATAAATAAATAAAAATAAAAAATGCTACCGGTTTGAAAGTTAGTGTGTCCGCCTCTTGATTAGGAGATTGCGAGTTCTACTTGTGGTCAGGTCATACCGAAGACCATCATAAAAATGATATCGACTGCCATCTGACGAGGCACACCACAATATAGATGTGAGTGGGGAGTCAAGCTCTTGCGGTTACCAGAGGGCTAGCACCCCCCACTGTAAACCTAGCTGTATAGGCGAAAGGCCGAGGGCTATGGAAATGGGGATCAGCACCGCCCAATGCACCTTAAGGGCCTGGTTAGTACTACAGTAGGATGGGAGACTGCCTGGGAAGACCAGGGAATGGCATGGGAAGGACTTTGACTGGTGTGAAATCAGGCCTTTTTTTTTTCTAAGAGTGCCAAAAAGCCACTGCTAGGCTCTTCAACGTCATCGGCCATGATGTTTCGGATTGAAGTTATAAGGATAAACTTCCTTAAGAAGTATTAGTATAAAGACACATGTGATTATAGAAAATCGCGTGCACTGATTGGTCAAGAAATTCGGACTATTTCTCGATAATCACCTCGAGTGACTCGGCAAAATGGCGGCCAATCGCTTCATCGCCGTAAGTGAGGAAGAATTACAAATGATGAAAGAAAATGTTGTTCCTAAAATAAAAGCACTAAAGACGCTACAAAATTTGGCCTAAAACTATTCAAAGGTAAGGTGGGATTGTGATTTATTTTATTGATTTCAAAACAAAGTATTTTATGTGACTCAGCATAGATAAGTAATACAAGCCTGTGCTGGGCCATTATTACATTTACATGCCACTTCTGAAGTTTGAATTTTTTTTATATAATTTTTAAAAAAATAATCACGTGTGTATTTCTACTAAAACAATTAGTATCAGTGAATATCAGTGATTATTATACATCCAGGATACTTTTTTCCATGGAATAAAAACATATATTCTATTCCCTTCTAGCAGGTTTCATTCATTTGGTTCAATATTGTTAGCATATTGCTTATCCTCCATGTATTACATAACTCTACCCAATGGAGAATGAACGTGCAATATTGTTACAATATTGCATGGTCAAGACAACATGACCTCACACGTCAGAGCTCATCCGAATATCCAAAGACAAAACTTTTCTGCAGCGCATGCTCAGAAGCATTTCTTTACTCGCCGGGAAAGAGAGAAGACAAGGCTAATCCGGTGCTACTGCTCAGATTAGCTATGCTATAATTAAGCGCTAAATAAATAGACTGAAAACAGAAACTGAAGATGCGTTGAACACCCGAAAAGCTACCAAAACTTCATTAGATATTCTTCACGCATGTTTACAAGAGAAAAACATACCAACGGACATCGAAAAACTGGAAAAGAGACACATCTGTGCTAGTGAGCGACTGTGGCAATTTGTAAACAAACATGGCTTCCAGGTTTGCGTCATTAAAAGCGGAAGATTTTGAGAGAATTTTGGCTGCCAGGTCGCTCCGTTGTGTGTAGCTGTCGATGTTGATTTTAAAAGTAACTAAGTAAATTACACAAGGAAATGAATATTTAAGTCTGAGTGAAAAATACTGTTGCGATTGTGCGTGGAAGGAGTCGGGAGACAGAAATCTTCGTTTCTCAGTCAGCCTGTGCTACTTGCTCTTGGTAGCATTGCTTTATTAGCATTTGCTAACACTACTGATGAACGCTACACCAGCTGGAACTGTGCTAACAGCACCAACTCGTGGGTAAGCTAGCATTGGCTATCAAGAATGTTGATATGCTGATATAAAGAGTGTATAATAATAATAATAATAATAATAATAATAATAATAATAATAATGAATGGCTTTTTTCATGGTATATCAGATATATTCCATTCAGCTACTCATCTTCGACTTGTTCAATATCATGCTAGCTGAATGAAATAGATCTGATATACCACTCAGTGCCAGCCAATAATATTTAAATAATAACCTTGACTTCACCTCACTTATTATTCACTTCACCTTCGGCGAATAATTGCTAAATATAAGTGTCACATATCAGACTCTGAGTGAGGTAGGATCCATAGACAGAGGCTTTAATACGAAATAAAATAAGCTGAGAAAACAGGCACAAGATCAAACAGCATAAACAATCAGACTTTCCCAAGCATAATGTTTGGCAAGACTTCGTTCGGGTTTATAGACCAGAGAGTCAGGAAGTGGACTGGAAGTCTAATGGCAGAGGTCGTGTTTGAACTCTGGAGATCATGACCTCTGCTGGCAGGGAGAGGTAGTGTCCTGGGTTTTCGTAAAATATCACGGTCAACCATCTGGTCGAACATATTTTCCATGTTTCTTATTATTTGATTATGATTTATCATGAGCAGGAACTGTTTTCTTTCTACCAGCTGGCAAAGATGGTGTACTACTTTGAAAATCTCTGCTTACGGTTTGGTAGCTGCTCATCAAGCTGGATTTTTTTTTCATCTGTAGAGTCTGTATTTGTGTATTTCAGTTTGAAGTGAAATTGTATTACGATTTGCTGAAAATACAACTTTGAAGATTAGGAGGCGGGGTAGAGGGGTACAAAACTAACATTGTAGGCAAGTTGTGCATTGTTAGAGCATTTTTTTTAGCTTCACAGTGAAGTTTTGCTCATGTTTATTCATGCCAGTAAATCACACATCATCACGTTTGAAGAAATTTACAAAAAAAAAAAAAAAACTTTGGATATGAAAGACTTCCATTACTTAAGCGACATTAGCTTCATCACCGAAGTGCAAAATTAAACATGCAAACTTCAGACACCAAACAACACCACAAAGCCACACGCTTTGCAAAACTATCTTTCTCCTCCTTTCATTTTCAAGCTTTCTTCTTCTTCTTCTTCTTGGCTCGTTCTTTGTGCTGGCTTTTTTTCCCTTCTCTTTCACAAAGCTTCAGAAGTCTGATCTATTTCTCTCCCTGTGTCCTGGCATTAATCGCCGCTAACGCTAATTCGAAATGCCAGGCGAGTTTCCTGTCTTTGAGTCTTGGTTTTATTGTGCCTCTTGCCTTGCCTCGGCTCGATTTTTATTCTTACACAAAAACACAGAGCACGAATTAACAATCAAATGGCTGCCGATTGAAACTGATGCACAAGTCTTCGTTAGTCATTTGGGTGTAATATAATAAGTCAGCTTTGCAGCTAAAATCTGCAGGAGCCAGAGTGGTAATTAGTGTGCGTGTGTGTGTGTGTGTGTGTGAGGAAGAATTGATGTTGCGTAGGGTATTTTGTTCATGCTTGGTTCCCACTCTTCTCTAGAGGATACAGCTAATGTGGAGGAATTGATAAAACTCAATCAGAAGCTCTGAAGCGTGGTTAGCAGAAAGCCGATTTCTCATTAGCACTTCTTCGATCATTAAAAACAATCTCTGGGGGCCGTGTGTGTGTGCGATGTCAGATGCGTGTGGTAACGTGTCTTCAGACTTTAGTTGAGCACATGTATCCGCTGTGCCCGTGTCCTAAATGCCAGTGCAGCTGCAGTGAGTGATAAAGCACATGGAGAGATGTTCTCGCCCGTGTGGGTTTCAGCTGGACAAAAGAAAGTGCGAGCTGGAGATGGGATTCATCACAGGACTGTACTGCTGGTTTGATCAGAATCATGCAAAGCTGACCTCCAAGCGGACTGAGAGCATTACAGTCTCTTCAGGAGTGTAAATGCCGCAGGTTACTTTAACAGTGTATCTGATTTTTTTTCCCCCAGAATTAAATGATCAATAATGTGTTGAGAAATTGGATTTATTTAATCATGGGGGGAAAAAACCTTAAGAGATTAAGTTACACACAAGTGTAGTGTAAAATGAGAGAAAGGTTTCCAAACAGAACCCATTTAGGAGGCAAAGAGCCCTTAATTGTCCAGTGTACCCTTAAAGAACCCCTTTTTTATGAGCGACCCAAGGACCAAGACAGTTTATTGAAATTTGAAAGACCTCAAACAGTAATAGGTGTTCAGGCTAAAATAATCACCAATACATTTAGAGCAGGGTGGTGTAGTGGTTAGCGCTGTCGCCTCACAGCAAGAAGGTCCGGGTTCGAGCCCCGTGGCCGGCGAGGGCCTTTCTGTGCGGAGTTTGCATGTTCTCCCCGTGTCCGCGTGGGTTTCCTCCGGGTGCTCCGGTTTCCCCCACAGTCCAAAGACATGCAGGTTAGGTTAACTGGTGACTCTAAATTGACCGTAGGTGTGAATGTGAGTGTGAATGGTTGTCTGTGTCTATGTGTCAGCCCTGTGATGACCTGGCGACTTGTCCAGGGTGTACCCCGCCTTTCACCCGTAGTCAGCTGGGATAGGCTCCAGCTTGCCTGCGACCCTGTAGAAGGATAAAGCGTCTAGAGATGATGAGATGAGAAGAGACATTTAGAGCACACATTTTCCCACCAAGTACAGACAGAGAGGGAGGATGGGAAAAGACATCAAGGGAGGAAGAAAGGAAGGGAAAAGACATCAAGGAAGGAATGAAGGTAGGAAGAAAGGAAGGGAAAAGTCATCAAGGAAGGAATGAAGGTAGGAAGAAAGGAAGGGAAAAGTCATCAAGGAAGGAAGGAAGGATGAGAAAAGACATCAAGGAAAGAAGGGAGGGAGGAAGAAATAATGGAAAAGACATCAAGGAAGGAAGTGAGGGAGAAAGGATGGGAAATACGTACATCAAGGAAGGAAGGGAAAAGACCAAGGATGGAACGAAACAAGAAATAATTGAAAAAGATATAAAGGAAGGAAGTAATCGAGGAAGGAAGAATGGGAAAAGACATCAAGGAAGGAACGAAGGAAGGAAGGGAGGAAGAGAGGAAGAAAGAAAGGAAAAAGACATCGAGGAAGGAATGAAGAGAGAAAGAAAGGAAGGGAAAAGACATCAAGGAAAGAAGGAAGGATGAGAAAAACATCAAGGAAGGAAGGAAAATGGAAAAAGACATCAAGGAAGGATGTAACGGAGGAAGTATGGGAAAAGACATCAAGGAAGGAAGGAAGGAAGGAAGGAAGGGAGGAAGGAAGAAAGGAAGGATGGGAAAAGTCATCAAGGAAGGAAGGAAGGCAGGAAGGGAAAAAAACATCAAGGAAGGAAGAATGGAAAAGACATCAAGGAAGGGTGGAAGTGAGGGTGGAAGGATGGGAAAAGACATCAAGGAATGAAGGAAGGAAGGGGAAAGACATCAAGGAAGAAAGGAAAGAAGAAAGAATTGAAAAAGACAAAGGAAGGAAGTAATGGAGGAAGGAAGAATGGGAAAAGACATCAAGTAAGGAAGGAAGGGAAAAAGAAAGAATGGAAAAGACATCAAGGAAGGAAGTGAGGGAGGAAGGATGGGAAAAGACATCAAGGAAGGAAGGAAGGAAAGAAGAAAGAATTGAAAGACAAAGGAAGGAAGTAATGGAGGAAGGAAGGATGGGAAAAGACATCAAGGAAGGAAGGAACAATCAAACAAAGGGAGGATGGGAGGGAGGAAGAAAGGAAGGAATGAAAGAAAGAAAGCCAAAACAAAAAGTGAGGAAGAAAATATAAAGGCAGAACTGAAGGAAAGAATGAAAGGAAGGCTGGGAAATAATAAGAAATGAAAGATGGAAAGAAGACAATAATATTGAGTAAGGAAGGATGGGAAAAAACAGAAAAGTGGGAAGAAAGTGAGTGATGGATGGATGGATGGATGGATGGATGGATGTTTGGATGGGAATTAATTCAGTCATTTGGAGTTTGGAGTCTCACTCATTCACCAGGTTAATGCATACATGCTGGGAAAAGGTTTCTTCAAATGTTCTTTAATGGTTCACTGGAGAACCTAAATGTTGGTTCTACTTCCAACTCTTTCTGAAAGGAACATCATCTCCATCATTTTCCATCTTCACAGGAGCTTCAGCTAATGAGAGTGATTTAGCTGCATTCAGAATGAATTAAGCTGTAATTAAAGCTATAAGTGCTGGCCCCGCCCCTCATGTTCACCTTGACCAATCAGGACCCGGCAGAGCGTGAAAAGTTGGAGCTGGAATCCTGAGCTGGTGGTGATTACAGTGTTGCTGCAGTGTTTACTCGCTCAGTCTCAGGGACTCGGTGGAGTTTAGTCTGCTTTTTTTTTTACACACCTGACTCAGCTCATAAAGTTATTATTACACTCTTTATGAGCTGAGTCAGGTGGGTGAGCACACACACGCGCACACACACACACACACACTGAAATCTGCAGTGTTTAGGGAATTCTGGGTCGGGATTGGGAAATCGTTAAAAAGCAATAATCAAAAATATATTAGGATTATAAACTAGCAAGAAATGTTGCTGCACCATCTGGGATTGAACGAAACACAGGGGTGTGTGTGTGTGTGTGTGTGTGTGTGTGTGCAGAATGAGTGAGGAATGTACGTAAAGTAGCCTAAGAAAGTAGTACAAAATGCTGATGTGATTGGTTGAGAGTAGGGTGAGGGGGCGGGGCTTGTAACTTTGAAGTATTATTATTATTATTATTATTATTATTATTATTATTATTACTACATTATATATCTGATCACCATAGAAAGGAAGGAGGAAAAATGAAGAATGTTTTAAAATAATATTGAAGAAAGATAGGAGAAGGAATGCTCATGAAAGAAAAGGAAAGAAAGTGATATAAAAATATAAAGTTGGAGCAACAGACAAAGGAAAGGAAAAGATAAAAAAATGATAATAAAGGGCAGAAAAAAAAGAAAAGGTGGAAAAAGAGAAAAGAGACCTCCAAAAGAAAAGTACGTGAGGCAGCGAGAGTCAAAGAAAAGTGAAGGAAATGGAAAGAGGGAATAAAAGAAGGGGAAAAAGAGAAAGAATTGTAGAAAGGATAGAGAAGGGTGGAGTAGAGGGAAATCGAGAAAAGAATGAAAAGAAAAGCAGAAATATTTTTTGCAATCAGTTGGAAGAAGGGAAACAAAAACTAAAGAAGGATTGATGGCTAGAAGGAAAACAAAAGAAAAAGAGGAAAAAAGCGAGGGAAAAAGACAAGAAAGTAAAGGTGAAAATAATTTTAAAATAATAAGTATAGAAAATAAAATAAAAAAGAGAAAGAGGGATAGAGGAAATGGAAATGAGGAAGAAAGAAAAAAGGTAGAAAAGGAGGAAATGAGAAATGTGAATGGAGAAAAGGTTGAGGAGGGATGGACAGAAAAGTTAAAAAGAAATGTAGGTTGAAGGAAGGAAGGATAAACTAGGAAGGAGGAAAGAAAGACATGGAAATGAATGGAAGGATGAAAGAAAAAGACAAAGAAAATAAAGGAAGGGAAATAGCAAGGAAGGGGGGCAATGTAAATGAAATGAAAGAAAGAAAGAAAGAAAGAAAGAAAGAAAGAAAGAAAGAAAGAAAGAAATTGAAGTGATAGTGTTGGAGTTGGCAGAAAAGATAAAAAATTAAAGGAAAGATTAAAGGAAAGAGGACAATAGCTTGGAGGAGATGAAAGAGAAAAGGAAGGAAGGATATAATATAGAAAAATGGGGAAAGGGAAGAAGGTGGGAAAGAAAGAAAGAAAGAAAGAAAGAAAGAAAGAAAGAAAGAAAGAAAGAAAGAAAGAAAGAGAGTGAGAAGTGTGTGTGGCTCGGTGAGTGTCAGTGTTTGTCTCCCTCGTGTCCTTAACATGGAGAAAAGGGTCAAAGTTAATTACACCGTCTCACACTTCCTTAAACATCCTGACAGAGAGAGAGAGAGAGGGAGAGAGGGAGAGAGAGGGAGAGGTGACCTCGTTTCACCAGATGTCTGTTTGATGAATTCGATACTGCACCATAAATTGGGGAGATTCAGTGTTACTGCAGGGATGCAGTGTGAGTCGGCACTGATGGACACACCGACCATCCAATCAGAGGTGAGGAGGAGGGGCCTGAGCCCAGCAGAGCAGAATGAGATGTGATTGGCTGTCAGGGCTGCGTGTGAGAGTTTTGGACACAGATGACACAAACTGACAGGATCTAAATATGGCTGCTATACGTGTTAATTGGTCTGACCTCAAGGTCATGGAACGAGGGCGAGAAACGAAACGAGAGAGGGAGAGGGAGGACAGAGAGAGAGAGAGAGAGAGAGAGGAACACAGAAGGAAAGAGAAATGGGAATTGAGAATGATGGAGAGATTGGAAAAGGGAGAAAGAAAAGACAAGAAGAGGGACAAAGCATAGAGAAAGACAGGAAATGGATGGATTAACAGACCTCTGTGTGTGTGTGTGTGTGTGTGTGTGTGTGTGTGTGTGTGTGTGTGTGTGTGTACATGAGAATAATCAGAGCAGGTTGGACTCCATTAAAGTGCTCCACTGTGGACGAGATCTACAGCTGGCATCTCGTACAGACTTTGTGGCAGGGAGCCTCCACATCCTTGATGTGACCATTTATATGCATTGGTGTGTGTGTGTGTGTGTGTGTGCGCACATGTCCACTATACGTGGCCAGTATATCCCTAGGAAAACTGTTGAGAGGAAACTGGATAAACTGCAGGAGTAACATGATACGCCCAACTACCCAAACACACACACGCACGCACACGTGTGTGTATATACACACACACACACACACATATACACATATATATATATATATATATATATATATATATATATATATAGAGAGAGAGAGAGAGAGAGAGAGAGAGAGAGAGATTTACAGATTCCTTTCTTTTTTACCAATTTTTTTACAAAACGGCTTATTTATGGAACTGTGAAATTCATGTTGCAATGGTTGTGTGTTTGAGTGATAGATTGGCAAGTGTTTGAGTTACAGGTGGGCGTGTTTGAGTTACAGGTGAGTGTGTGTTTGAGTTACAGGTGGGTGTGTGTGTTTGAGTGACAGGTGTGTGTGTGTTTTAGTTACAGGTGAGTGTGTGTTTGAGTTACAGGTGAGCATGTTTGAGTTACAGGTGAGTGTGTGTTTGAGTTACAGGTGGGTGTGTGTGTTTGAGTGACAGGTGGGTGGGTGTTTGAGTGACAGGTGTGTGGGTGTTTGAGTGACAGGTGGGCATGTTTGAGTTACAGGTGGATGTGTGGTTGAGTTGCAGGTGGGTGTCTGTATTTGACTTACAGATGGGTGTGGTTGAGTGACAGGTGAACATTTGTTTGAGTGACAAGTGAGTGTACATCTGAGTTACAGGTGTGAGCATGTTTGACTTACAGGTGGGCGTGTTTGAGTTACAGGTGTGTGTATTTCAGTTACAGGTGGGCATGTTTGAGTTACATATGAGTGTGTATTTGAGTGACAAGTGGGCATGTGTTTGAGTTTCAGGTAGGTGTGTGTTTGAATTACAGGTGGGCATGTTTGAGTTACAGGTGGGGGTGTGTTTGAGTTACAGGCGGGCATGTGTTTGAGTGACACTTGGGGGTTTGAGTTACAGGTGGGCATGTTTGAGTTATAGGTGGGCATGTTTGAGTTACATGTCAGTGTGTTTGAGTTACAGGTAGGCATGTGTTTGATTTACAGCTGGGTGAGTTTAAGTGATATGTGGGTGTGTGTTTGACTTACAGGTGGGCATGTTTCACTTACAGGTGGGCGTGTTTGAGTTACAGGTGGGCTTGTGGTTGAGTGACAGGTGGGTGTGTTTGAGTGACAGGTGGGTGTGTGGTTGAGTTACAGGTGGGTGTCTGTGTTTGACTTACAGATGGGTGTGGTTGAGTGACAGGTGAACATGTGTTTGAGTAACAAGTGGGTGTATGTCTGAGTTACAGGTGTGAGCATATTTGACTTACAGGTGGGCATGTTTGAGTTACAGGTGTGTGTATTTCAGTTACAGGTGGGCATGTTTGAGTTACATATGAGTGTGTGTTTGAGTGACAGGTGGGCATGTGTTTGAGTTTCATGTAGGGGTGTGTTTGAGTTACAGGTGGACATGCTTTTGAGTTACAGGTGGGGGTGTGTTTGAGTTACAGGTGGGTATGTGTTTGAGTTACAGGTGGTCATGTGTTTGAGTGACAGGTGGGTGTGTTTGAGTTACAGGTGGGCATGTTTCAGTTACATATGAGTGTGTGTTTGAGTGACAGGTGGGAGTGTGTTTGAGTTACAGGTGGGCATGTGTTTGAGTGACAGGTGGGCATGTGTTTGAGTGACAGGTGGGCGTGTGTTTTAGTGACAGGTGGGCATGTGTTTGAGTTACAAGTGTGCATGTGTTTGAGTTACAGGTGGGCGTGTGTTGTTTGAGTGACAGGTGGGTGTGTGTTTGAGTTACAGGTGTGTGTGTGTGTTTGAGTTACAGGTGGGCATGTGTTTGAGTTTCATGTAGGGGTGTGTTTGAGTTACAGGTGGACATGCTTTTGAGTTACAGGTGGGGGTGTGTTTGAGTTACAGGTGGGTATGTGTTTGAGTTACAGGTGGTCATGTGTTTGAGTGACAGGTGGGTGTGTTTGAGTTACAGGTGGGCATGTTTCAGTTACATATGAGTGTGTGTTTGAGTGACAGGTGGGAGTGTGTTTGAGTTACAGGTGGGCATGTGTTTGAGTGACAGGTGGGCGTGTGTTTTAGTGACAGGTGGGCATGTGTTTGAGTTACAAGTGTGCATGTGTTTGAGTTACAGGTGGGCGTGTGTTGTTTGAGTGACAGGTGGGTGTGTGTTTGAGTTACAGGTGTGTGTGTGTGTTTGAGTTACAGGTGGGCATGTGTTTGAGTTTCATGTAGGGGTGTGTTTGAGTTACAGGTGGACATGCTTTTGAGTTACAGGTGGGGGTGTGTTTGAGTTACAGGTGGGTATGTGTTTGAGTTACAGGTGGTCATGTGTTTGAGTGACAGGTGGGTGTGTTTGAGTTACAGGTGGGCATGTTTCAGTTACATATGAGTGTGTGTTTGAGTGACAGGTGGGAGTGTGTTTGAGTTACAGGTGGGCATGTGTTTGAGTGACAGGTGGGCGTGTGTTTTAGTGACAGGTGGGCATGTGTTTGAGTTACAAGTGTGCATGTGTTTGAGTTACAGGTGGGCGTGTGTTGTTTGAGTGACAGGTGGGTGTGTGTTTGAGTTACAGGTGTGTGTGTGTGTTTGAGTTACAGGTGGGCATGTGTTTGAGTTACAGGTGGGCGTGTGTTTGAGTGACAGGTGGGTGTGTGTTTGAGTTACATGTGGGCATGTTTGAGTTTCAGGTGGGCGTGTGTTTGAGTTACAGGTGGGCATGTGTTTGAGTTACAGGTGGGCATGTGTTTGAGTGACAGGTGGGCATGTGTTTGAGTGACAGGTGGGTGTGTTTGAGTTACAGGTGTGTGTGTGTTTGCGTGAGAAGTGGGCGTGTGTTTGAGTTACAGGTGGGCATGTATTTGAGTTACATGTAAGTGTGTTTGAGTTACAAGTGGGCGTGTTTGAGTTACAGGTGGGCATTTGTTTGAGTTACAGGTGGGCATGTGTTTGAGTTAGAGGTGGGTGAGTTTGAGTGACAGGTGGGCGTGTTTGAGTTACAGGTGGGTGTATTTGAGTTACAGGTGGGCATGTTTGAGTTACAGGTGGGCGTGTTTGAGTTACAGGTGGGCGTGTTTGAGTTACAGGTGGGTATGTGGTTGAATTACAGGTGGGTGTCTGTGTTTGACTTACAGATGGATGTGGTTGAGTGACAGGTGAACATGTGTTTGAGTGACAAGTGGGTGTATGTCTGAGTTACAGGTGTGAGCATGTTTGACTTACAGGTGGGTGTGTTTGAGTTACAGGTGGGCATGTTTGAGTTACAGGTGGGCGTGTGTTTGAGTTATAGGTGGGTGAGTTTGAGTGACAGGTGGGCGTGTTTGAGTTACAGGTGGGTGTGTTTGAGTTACAGGTGGGCATGTTTGAGTTACAGGTGGGCGTGTTTGAGTTACAGGTGGGTATGTGGTTGAATTACAGGTGGGTGTCTGTATTTGACTTACAGATGGGTGTGGTTGAGTGACAGGTGAACATGTGTTTGAGTGACAAGTGGGTGTATGTCTGAGTTACAGGTGTGAGCATGTTTGACTTACAGGTGGGTGTGTTTGAGTTACAGGTGGGCATGTTTGAGTTACAGGTGGGCGTGTGTTTGAGTTATAGGTGGGCATGTGTTTGAGTTACAGGTGTGTGTGTTTGAGTTACAGGTGGGCATGTTTGAGTTACAGGTGGGCGTGTTTGAGTTACAGGTGGGCGTGTTTGAGTTACAGGTGGGTGTGTGGTTGAATTACAGGTGGGTGTCTGTGTTTGACTTACAGATGGGTGTGGTTGAGTGACAGGTGAACATGTGTTTGAATGTCTGAGTTACAGGTGTGAGCATGTTTGACTTGCAGGTGGGTGTGTTTGAGTTACAGGTGGGCATGTTTGAGTTACAGGCGGGCATGTTTGAGTTACAGGTGGGCGTGTGTTTGAGTTATAGGTGGGCATGTGTTTAAGTTACAGGTGGGCATGTTTGAGTTACAGGTGGGCATGTGTTTGAGTTACAGGTGTGTGTGTGTGTTTGAGTTACAGGTTGGTGTGTTTGAGTGACAGGTGGGCATATTTGAGTGACAGGTGGGCATGTTTGAGTTACAGGTGGGTGTGTGTCATTTTCTTCACTCTTAAAAATGAGTGTTAAAAGTCATCAGTATTTTTGAATATCACTTCAAAACCAAATAAATATCACAGATTTTTTGGCATCACTAACTGTTTGTGTCTGTATAAAAAGCTGTGTGTGTGTGTTTGTGTGTGTGTGTGCGTGTTCTTATAATCTCACTTCCCAGTTTTTGACATTTCCAGCACTCCACTGCTACATCGCTTTTTGACCTGTGTGTGTGTCTGCAGAGGAACTAAAATAGCTGCAGTGCAAGAAACACACACACACACACACACACACACACACACAATATACACACATAAACACACACACACACACACGTAAAAACACACAGGTACCTTTTCTCTCCAAACCACATGATCCCAAGTGCATGGAGTAGCTGCAGTGTTTGACACACTTCCTGACCTTTATAATATTTTCTGCATGTAGCAAGACACACACACACACACACACATTCCTATTCCATCGTGATATATACAGTGAGAACTCAGTCTTCTGCCTTTTTGCAGTTTCTCTCATTTTTAATTCTGTATTTATTTGAAACAGAGAAGTAAATAAATAAAAACACCTTGGTGTAAACATCCTGATTGATGTGTTGTGGCTCAGGTTCAGTGTTTAAACTCTTCATGTACCGTACAGACGTTTTCTGTCTGGAGGTGATAAAGTAGAGAGAAACTTCTGGATGGAAGGCTGTTGTTAAAGTGGGCGGGGTCAGTGTTCCATTGTAATGCCTGGGGTGGACATCAACAGATGCAAACGTATACACATGCTCACTCTCACACACACGTGCACACACACACACACACACACACACACACACACACACACACACACACAGTGCGCTAATGATCTTAGCTCAGTTCTTCAGTCCCATTCCTCAACCATGTACGGTACAGACACAGCACTGCAGCACTGGAGACCATCCAGAGAGAGAGAGTGAGAGAGAGAGGTGGTTGGTATAGACAGAGAGGGGGAAGAGAGAAACAGACAGACACAGAGAAAGAGACAGAAAGAGAGATGGTTGAGAGAGGGAGAGACAGAAGGCAGAGAATGTGTGTCTGTGTTTGTGTGTGTGAGAGAGAGAAAGAGAGAGAGATGCAGACAGACAGATATGGGGAAAGAGACAAAGGCAGACAGAGAGATGGTTGAGAGATGGAGAGAGAAAGAGAGAGAGAGAGAGAGAAGAAATAGACAGCCAGACAGAAAGATTGAGGTAGACAAATTTAGAGAGAGAGAGAGAGAGAGAGAGAGAGAGAGGGAAAGAGACAAATGCAGACAGAGAGATAGTTGAAAGATGGAGAGATAGAGCAATAGAAAGAGAGACTGAGAGAGAGAGGGAAAGAGACAAATGCAGACAGACAGTTGAAAGATGGAGAGATAGAGTGAGAGAGAGACTGAGAGAGAGAAATGGTTGAAAGATGGAGAGACAGAGAGAGAGAGGGAAAGAGACAAACACAGTCAGAATGAGAACAGGGAAGAGAGAGAGATGCATAAAGACAGACAGGGAAAGAAACAAAAGCAGAAAGACAGATGGTTGAGAGAAAGAGAGAGAGAGAGAGTTTTGTCTTTATCAATTCCAAATTGCCCCATGGTGTGTGTGTGTGAATGAGTGTGTGAATACGTGTGCCCTGTATATAGACCGGCATCCTGTCCAGAATGTATTCCCAGTCTTCCCAGGAAGTCTAGTCTAGTATTCCCAGGATAGACTCCGCATCCACCTTCACCCTGAGCAGGATGAAGCTCTTACTGAACAAGAAAGAAAGAAAGAGAATCACTTACAGGCTCCAGTTTCACTACTTGTTTATTTATGCCGTTTGTTAGTTCGCCCTCCTTCCTGCTGAATCTCTCGCTCTGCACCGTTGTGTACAGATGTGTGGTGTGATCATGTGGATCCATATTAAACAGATGTGCGAAAGGCGCACCACAGCGTGCCAGAGTATCGTGTATCTTAAAGGCAACCCACTTGAATTCTACATCTTCCGATCGTCAGGGAAACTAGGTGTGGTTTGTTTTTCATGTTGATCTTACATGAAGCCTGAATGGAGGTTTGCCGGGAGGCTTCGTGTTGGAGAACAGGAAGTGGAAAACTGCATTGTGGACCATCATCGTGGAAGAAAATGAGAGCGAGAAGGAGAATAGGCTAGACGTGTCATCAGTACTGAGAGAGAGAGAGAGAGATGAGTGCACCATTTACATGCACTAGTTTAACTGGAATTTTTAAAAATGTGAATTAAAAAAAAAATGAGAAGTGTATAGAATACTGCAAAGGAAGTGATTCCATGAATAAAAAATAAGTTGGCAGACTGAATGCTGCTGAGAAACTTCCAGAGAAAGTTCAACTTGTTAGTAAGGTCATGGGCAAAAATAAATCATTAAAGAATAAAGTGCTTTTTATTGACTAAGCATTAAAAAGAGGCATTAAAAGCAGATATGAAACTCTCCATGGCGTCGAGAAGAAAAACGTCTGGAGCGGATAATCTATGAAAAATGAGAGAAATGTCGCTACTGCTGATAGAAACAGAGTAAAAGTCATATGAAGCACTTAGAGAGAGAGAGAGAGAGAGAGAGAGAGAGAGGTGTACACGTGTGTGTGAAAAATGAGCTTCTGCATGATTGCTTCAATGAGCTCTCGTCTCCACGCGCCTGTCGTCATGTAGATGGTGAAGTTCCGAATCGGGAAATGTGAAATAACAAGATGAAAAGCTCGCAAAAATCATGGGATGAAGTTTTAACTGTGAGATATTGAGAGTAGGGACAGTTTACCGTATTAACAAAGAATTATAATAAGCTGGACCTTAAAGACCACTGATGTGCTGATGCCTCCGGTGGCGACAGTTTGGCGAGATCTTGCAAAGGTTTTCATTTTGATTGTTGTACTTCCAGCTCAGTTCGGCAAACATTTGATAAGTGTGTCATCTTGTGCTTCAGATTTCTGTCACTTATGTGAAAACCGGGTTGCTGCCGAGCACTGATTTAATTTATTTATATTCGAGGGCAGACTCAAAATAGAATTCTGTGAAGGTTATGCGAGATACTGTACACTTGTTTTTTTTATTTAGGTTGATTCAACAACATGGAAACAGGGCTGTACTCCAGGCTAAATGGAAGTGAACAGCATTTACGCCCCTCCACCATTACTGAAATGGTATAAAATTCAAACCCTCTCCTGTACCAGGGTTTCACAGGTCACCTCCCACCCAAGTGGCACCAATCTCCATAGCCCTTGGGCTCTCAACTATCGCATTACATCCATAGCAATGTACAACAAACCCAGAGCAGCTTGGGATTAGATGCCTTGGTCAAGGGTACTTCAGGTATTCCTGCTGGTCCCGGGAATCAAACTGGCAACCTTTTGGTCCTAAAGTTGCTTCTCTAACCATTAGGCCATGGCTTGCCCATTACATAGGTAGGATTCTAGTGGGGACTGGTCCTCTGGTAACCACAAGAGTTTGACTCCCTACTCATATCTGTATTGCGGTGCCTTGCCAGATGGCAGTAGGTACCCTTTTTATGATGGTTTTTGGTATGACTTGAACGCAAGTGGAACTCGTGACCTTTTGGACAAAATAGCATGAACACAACTCAAAATAGAATTTACTACTTACTTACTTACTTACTTGTGGTCCCCATCAATACTAATGATGGGGGACTCTACGGTGTCGTCAGGTGCGCTGCTCCTCAGCTCGCTGTTGAAGTCTCTGCTCGCACAGAAGCTTGCCATTGGCTATGTGGTGCCTCTAGGCTGGACGGTTGGCCATTAGGTTATGCCAATCATTCTCCAGGTCAAAGATCTTGATGTCCTCCTTAATACAGTCCTTCCACCTTTTCTTTGGTCGGCCATGTGGTCTATTTCCATGAGCTAACTCACTGAAGTAGAGCTGTTTTGGCAGTCGGTATTCTGGCATCCTACAAACATGGCCAAGCCACCTTAAGTGATTGTTATGGATCATGGTCTCTAGGGTTGTGGAGCTGGCCCTTCTCAGCACTTCGATGTTGGTCACCTTGTGCCACCACTTGATCTTGAGGATTTGTCTTAGTGATCTTTGATGGAGGGGCAGCACGGTGGTGTAGTGGTGAACACTGTCTTGCCTCACAGAAAGAAGGTCCTGGGTTTGAGCCCAGCGGCCACTGAGGGCCTTTCTGTGTGGAGTTTGCATGTTCTCCCTGTGTCTGCATGGGTTTCCTCCAGGTGCTCTGGTTCCCCCCACAGTCCAAAAACATGCAGGTTAGGTTAATTGGTGGCTCTAAATTAACCGTAGGTGTGAATGTGAGTGTGAATGGTTGTTTGTCTCTATGTGTCAGCCCTGCAATGACCTGGTGACTTGTCCAGGGTGTACCTCACCTCTCACCCATAGTCAGCTAGGATAGGCTCCAGCTTGCCCGTGACCCTGTAGAACAGGATAAGTGGCTACAGATAATGACTGGATGGATCTTTGATGGAACATTTCTAGTAGGTGCACATGATGCGTCAGCGTGCACCACGTTTCACTACCATAGACTAAACATGATAGGACTTGAGTAAACTTTTGTGGCAAGCGAAAGGCCTTTACAGTTCCAACATCTGATGGTTAGTGAGTGGAAAGCAGCTGCTCCCCTGGCGAGTCATCTTTTGATTTTGGCTTCGAGAGAGGCATCTTCAGAAAGTTCTCCACCAAGGTATGTGAAGCTCTGCGCCTGGGTAATTTTGTGATTATCTATGGTGATAGGAGGGGGATTATCACATTGGCACATTTCCATTTTTGATCTACTGATGGTGAGTCCCCAGTCATTGCAGGCAGCGTTAAGGGCCTCTGCTACACTTTGAAGTGACACTGCTGTTTTGGCACAGAAGGTGTCGTCGTCAGCGTACAGGAAGTCATCCAGTCTGGTGGCGGAAATAAAATTTACGTGACTAGCCTTTTTGTTTTGTTTTGTTTTGTTTTTTTTATTGGCTAGTGTCGGTTTCCTATTGTTTTACCAGTACAAACCATAGTACAGGGTGTTTCAAAAAAAATTGATATCATTTCACAATCTAATATCTTTGCCAATTCTCGTTCAGTTGACCTCAAATTTTAACAGCATGTGTGGAAACAGGTCAAACTTTTATGTTTGATGTTTTTTGTTTTTATCTTTTTAGGTACAGAAATGCCATTCACTGGAAAACAAAAGGCGTTTTGTGTGTTATAGTACAGTCCAACACAGTCGAACAAGACTTTGCAGCGTGCATTTATGAAAGAATTCTCTAAAACTGCACTGTTACCAGAAAAGACTGTTACCAAAGACGTGCTGCAGCATGTTTGGCAGGAGCTGGACTACTGACTTGATGTGTGCCGTGTCTCAGGCGGCGCACGTATTGAAAATTTGCGAAATCATTCATGGAATCTATATACCTTTGAATTTCTCATTCAGATTTTAAGGAATAAATCTTATACAGTAAGCCCTCAGTATTCGTGGGGGTTAGGGACCGAACATGGCCGCGAATAAGCCAAAATCGCGAATACTTGTAAACCCCCCCCCAAAAACTTGATGCCGTAGTGACGAGCCACTGCCGCAAAACTCTTCCCTTCCTTTAGCATATCGAGAAGTCCTACCTTCTCCTGCAGCGTCATTACCTTCTTCTGGCGCTTAGGTTCCTTGGCAGGAGCCTTAGAAGATGCAGAGCGTTTAGGAGCCATTGTAGGGTGTAAAAATTATTAAAAAATACCAAGAACGCACAACACGTTAACAAGTCTGAACTACGGGAACCGTGAGACTGTACTGTACAATGCGCTCATTCATATCAGCCAATGAGCAGCAGCCCGCCATTCAAACTTCAGCCAATAGCGAGCGAGCATTCGGCTCCGAGAATGTAGCAGTGCGTAAACGTTCGCAGTGCGTAAACGTTCGATATGTTCGCCGCAAATGACTGCGAATCGCTGAGATTTCCGCGAATGTATAGGAGATATGTTCTATATAAAATCCCGCGAATATGTGAATTCGTGAATACTGAACCGCGAATAGGCGGGGGTCTACTGTATTGCTCAACATTAAGTCTGTTCAGTTTCATTTGCCTAGACTATTTCGGTTCTGGGATATTTACATCTCAAATAATATCACTTTTTTTGAAACACCCCGTATATTCAAAACTGGGTGGTGTTATCAGCAGGTATCGAGACTGTATAACCAGTCACATTGTGTCTTGCTAGAAGGTATACACTGACATCACCATATGCGGAAGTTACTGAGTAGTGGCGTTAGCCTTCAGCTCGAATGCCGCGAAAACCTCAACGAAAAACTTTTGCCAGAGCTTGAAAAAGTACATCCTGTTTTTGTTAGTTTGTTTCTCCATGTCCCTTATCTGGCACCGTAGATGGAACCATTATATTAATTGTAATTTTGGGGAAAAGTTTAGGTAAAGAGTAATTTTTTAAAACTTTATTTATCTTTCCTTTTCTTTTCAATGTTTCTTAAGGGATTTATGGAGCTACATACGGTATATTGCAAACAAATTTATTATTGTCCTCTGGATATAACTGGTGGCACAATAGATAGATAGATAGATAGATAGATAGATAGATAGATAGATAGATAGACCTTCAACAATTTTTAAAATTTTATTACCTTCGTCAACTGTGTTGTAGGAGGTTATGTTTTCGCCTGTTTGCTTGGTTGTTTGTTTGTTACTTGCGAAAATCAGAGATTTTTGCATGTTGAGCTGTCTGTTGGTTCGTTTGTTTGTTGGTGCTCTAGCGTCATCATTTCTTGACCAATCTTCACCAAAATGTACAGGACAACTCACTAGGGTCACACAAAGACACCATTCATTTTTGGTGGGTCAAGGTCAGAGGTCACCAAGGTCAAATCTTGTAAAAACACCTAATCGGCCATAGTTTCCATTTCTTTGTGATTTTCGCAAGTATCGTGCTCTGCACGACTTTTCGTTTGTTTGTTTGTTTGACTGTTCCCAACGTAACTCAAAAAGTAGTGAACAGATTTTGATGAAATTTGGAGGAAAAGTGAGTCATGGGCCAAGGAACAATTGATTAGATTTTGATGCCAATCAGGATATGTGTGCAGATCCAGGATATATTTATTTAATTTGTTTTGTCTGTTCCCAATGTAACTCAAAAACTAGTGAACGGATTTGGATGAAATTTGGTGGACAGCTTTAGTATTGTCCTAGGTTCAAATGATTTGATTTTCATGCTGATAATACGTAGCGTGGCAGAGGTATGCACTCTACTCTGTCGAGTGCCCTTCTAGTTCTAAATGTTATACCATTTCATTGTTTTCTTGCTATTGTTTTTCCATTTCTAGTTATTTCTACTAGTGGGACTGTGATATTTTAAAGCTAGACTGCCTTTCAGATTTTTCAAGTGCAGGACATAAAAAGAATTTTCCCCAATACCCAGTTATTTTTGTTTAGTGGACCGGAAGCTACTGAATTCGAATCACAGACTTCCAATTTTATTCCTTTTATTTTAATAGAACAATTAATGAATTTAAAGCCATGTGGCCCTAAATTCTCCGCTATTTTTTCCTGCTTCACCATGACCCAATTCAAGATACTATGTCATGCATCACGTGGTGGGCTTTCCCTGTTTGTGCAAGGCATTGTGGGATACAAATTTGAAACAGGAGAGAAAAATGGAGTACGTGAGTGTGTAAATGAAACGTGAAAGACCGACTACAGTAACGGAAAGTGAGAAGACAGAAAGGAAATGCAGGACCAAACAAATAAATATCGGCGGTCAGCGAGCACCTCGGTGTAATCAGCTGTTTGTTTAGTGACAGAATGATAGAACTGTCAGTGCACTCTCAAAGGTAAACCTGTGCATGCGAACACACACGGACTCCCTCTGTCTGCTTGATGGCGCGAAGCGAGTGATTTCATGCACATCATTTACTCGGGAATCCGCTCAAATTAAATAACTTCCCAGCCACAGAATGGCCTGATATTTAGTGAGATATTACAGAAATAAACATATATCACAATGACCACATTTCAGAGGGAACTAAATTTCACCGAGTTTATGAAATCGAAAAGCAGTCTAGCTTTAATCTGCCAGTGACACTGAAATCTTCTTAAATCTGATTGGTCAGAAGGTGTTGAGAATCTTTTTTTTTTTTAATTTATTTTTTTTAATCCCAGCAGCTTTGACACTAGCACAGCTAATACTTCTATAGTTCTAATATCGTATCATTTCTATAGTAACAGCTAAAAACATGCTGGCATGGAGATATTGATGTTTCCTGTAAGGATAAATGTATTTATTTATTTAATAGTTATGGAAGGAGTCTCCAGTGTGAGCTGTAACTTTAAATTGTCAAGACAGAGGACGCTACGCTTTGTGCTTTCTCAGTAGCATGACAAACTGGATCATTTTTCTTATATTAACCCAAAATATTCAAATCCAACTGACGCAAATTGCGTCCAAATTCACATCCTTTCTTCTTGCTCTCCAAGTATCGATCGCATATCAGATGAAACAGCACGACTTGACCTTTCCAATGATGCTAGTTGTCTATGTGATGAAGTGTCAGTGAGACAAATAATTTTGATATTACGTCAAATTTAATCACAGTTACAGTATGAATGCAGCTTGGAGTCCATTACGCTTGTTTGAATTACTCATGAACTCAACGTTGTGTAGATATAAAACACAGACAATAATAAAAAGAGTAGAACTGGAGCTTTTAATAAGCTCTAGAATTTATTCCAAATTTATGATTCATGGATTTAATAATCTATAAATGATTACTTCTGGACATTAATCCCAGACTCAGATCAGTACTTGAAATAGACAAATAACAGTTTTGATTTAAGACTTTTCTTTGTCACTACATTTGCTATTTCTCAGCGTTAATTTCTTCATTATTATTTTAAAAAAATAATCGTCGGCATCCTCATTTTCTCTTGGCAAAACTTACAGTGGATATAAAAAGTGTACACACCCCGTTAAAATGCTGGGTTTTTCTGACCATGATAAATAATTTCAAAACTTTTCCCACCTTTAATGTGACCTATAACCTGTACAATTAAATTGAAAAACAAACAAATCTGTTAGGGGGGGAAACATAAAAAATAAAAAATACATACAATAAGCTGGTTGCATAAGTGTGCACACGCTTAAACTAATACTTTGTTGAAGCACCTTTTGATTTAATTACAGAATTCAGTCTTTTTGGGTTCACACCTGCCATCAATTAAAATGACTCTGATTAACCCCAAATAAAGTTCAGACATTTCCTCAGTTACATCCTCCAGCAAAAGCCAGGGTTCGCAGAGAGCTTACAAAGCACCAAAGGGATCTCATTGTTGAAAGGTATCAGTCATGAGAAGGGGACAAAAACATTTCCACGGCATTAGATATACCATGGAGCACAGTGAAGACTGTCATCAAGAAGTGGAGAAAATATGGTACAATAGTGACATTACTGAGAATTGGACGTCCCTCCAAGATTGATGAAAAGACAAGAAGAAAACTGGTCAGGGAGGCTTCCGAGAGGCCTAAAGCAACACTGAAGGAGCTGCAGGAATTTCTGGCAAGTACTGGTTGTGTACTACATGTGACAACAATCTCCCATATTCTCCATATGTCTGGACTATGAGGTAGGGTCAAAGAAAAACATCCAGGCCTGGCTAAATTTTGCAAAAAAACACAAAACCATCAACTCTCCCAAAAGCATGTGGGAAAATGTGTTATGGTCTGATGAAACCAAGGTTGAACTTTTTGGCCACAATTCCAAAAGGTATGTTTGACGCAAAATCAACACTGCGCATCACCAAAAGAACACCATACCCACGGTGAAGCATGGTGGTGGCGGGATCATGTTTTAGGGTCGTTTTTCTTCAGCTGGAACAGGGGCTTTAGTCAAGGTGGAGGGAATTATGAACAGTTCTAAATACCAGTCAATTTCAGCCCAAAACCTTCAGGTGTCTGCCAGAAAGCTGAAGACGAAGAGGAATTTAATCTTTCAGCACAACAATGACCCCAAGCATACATCAAAATCAACAAAAGAATGGCTTCACCAGAAGAAAATTAAGGTTTTGGAACGGCCCAGCCAGAGCCCAGACCTAAATCCAATTGAAAGTCTGTGGGGTGACCTGAAGAGGGCTGTGCACAAGAGACGCCCTCGCAATCTGACAGATTTGGAGCGCTTTTGCAAGGAAGAGTGGGCAAATATTGCCAAGTCTAGATGTGGTAGGCTGATAGACTCCGACCCAAAAAGACTGAATGTTGTAATTAAATCAAAAGGTGCTTCAACAAAGCATTAGTTTAAGGGTGTGCACACTTGCGCAACCAGCTTATTGTATTTTTTTCCCCCTAACAGATTTATTTTTCAATTGAATTGTACAGGTTATAGGTCACATTAAAGCTGGGAAAAGTTTTGAAATTATTTATCATGGTCTATCATTTTAACAGGGTGTGTACACTTTTTATATCGACTGTATCTAGACCTGGATGAGTGGCTGTATAGACCAACTCGCGAGTGACAGTCTCTGTTGCAATTCTCTTGGCCCTCTTTTCAGCAATGTCTTTTCTGCACACCCTGTCTGACAGCAAAGCTCCAGACAGAGCGGTCTTCTGCACGGCGTTCCCATGCATTGATGTTGATAATGCACAGCTTCATGTCCTTCTTGCAGACATCTTTGTTGTGCAGTCATGGGCGTCCAATTGGTTGTGAGCCCTCTGCCAGCTCGCTGTAAAGCAGGACCTTGGGAATTCGGCCTGGATCCATTCTCAAGCCAGCGAAGGCGCCTCTCACTGAGAAGGCCGCACATGCTTGCCATGTTGGCGTGTTCCAGAACCTTTGTGTTTGATACTTTATCTTGCCACTGGGTGCGCAGAATGCGCCACAGACACCTCTGGTAGAAGCTGTTGAGTTTTTTCTCATGGTTCGCGTAGGTGGTCTATGCCTCACTGCTGATCACGCAGGCCTGATAAACATACAGTTTGGTCTTTTCAGTGAGGCTGGGGTTGTTCCAGAACCTCTTGTTCAGTCTGGCCATAACTGCGGCAACCTTGGCAAGTCTACTATTTATTTCTGCATCTGCATTCTGCAATTTAAAAAAAAAGTTAAATAAATAAATACTGCCAGGTTATTAGGTTCTTAAATGATCATCCATCCATCCATTATCCGTAGCCACATGGATTATCTGTTCCAGACTGTTTAGTCTCTGCTGTCACAGGGTTTCATTTCACCTCATTTCCATCCATGGTGTAGCACTGATTCGACCTTGTTAAGTCCTCGTATAGCCCTGCCCCTTTCCCAACAATGTGAATAAATCAACCAACCAGTGTGTGAATAAGAAATCGAGATTTTAGGTTGATAAGAATTTCTTCTGTAATAAATCCTGCTTTCAGACTCGGATTTATTGGCCAGACTGGATGTTGTATCCGTGTCGTTGATATTAAAAGACATTCTGCGTGACAGCAAGTGATTCTTTACAGGTAACCTTCCTCCAGAGTTTGACTCAAATTGATTTTTCTATTCCTGTCTCATCTGGTCAGGCTAAATGCAACTCTATTCCTTGCCTCATCCTCTGTAGGGATAAAGAGGCAGATGACTCGGTGCTTCATGATCATTTCCGCTATATTAGCGGCTAATCGAGATCGATAGCACTGGGATGTGGTTCAGCTCCGTAGGTCTTGCTCTGGATCTGCTGTTCGGCTTTGTCCAAAAATCTCACTTTTTTTTTTTTGGTTTTAATCATGTGTCAATTCTTAATTTCCCTGAGGGAACCCTCCTAAAGGGATCAATAACGTTTTATCTAATCTAATCAAATGCAATAACACCCAAAGTTGTTCATTTAAAACATAGTTGAGTATTAAATAAATAAATAAATTAATAAATCAATAAAAGAATGAATTAAGAATGAAAACAAATATACAAACATCATCATTAAAATAAAATTATGAATTCAAAATCATAATTAATTACGAGAACATCCTGACCAGCTGCATCACCGTGTGGTACGGCGCCTGCACCGTGTCCTGCTGCAAGACTCTGCAGCGCATCGTGAGAGCAGCTGAGAGGATCATTGGTGTCTCTCTCCCTTCTCTAATGGATATCTATAACTCCCGCCTCACCCGCAAAGCCGTCAGGATTGCAGGTGACCCCACCCACCCATCTCGCAGCCTCTTCAGCCTGCTGCCGTCGGGAAGGAGACTGTGGAGTCTCCGGGCCAAAACCAGCAGGCTCAAGGACAGTTTCTTTCACCAGGCGGTCAGGAGGCTCAACTCCCTCCCTGTTCTGCCCCTCGTCCCCCCTCTGCCCCCTGCCACAGATTCTGCCCACACACCCCCCTGCCCCCCTTCAGCATCTGACATGTCACCCTCACAGTTCCCCCCCCCGCAACACACACACACACACACACCCATACATACTCTCAACGTTCATTAACACACTGAACTCAGGGACCGCACATTTCACTTTACCTCGCTCATTTGCACTATTCCGCACTACCTCATCTTAACAGCTATTAGTTTATTGTTTATACTGCTTATTTCATGTTTACCTGCTATACCTCAAGTGCCCTTGACTGTTTATTTGCACCAATGTACGTATGTGTGTGTGTGTGAGTGTTTAGTCGATTGGCCCTTTTCCACTACCCTTTTCAGCTCGCTTCAGCTCAACACGGCTCACGTTTCGACTACCTTAGAGCAGCACGACTCAGCTCGCTTCAGCCCTGCTTAGCACCCAAAACTCGCACGGTTTTGGAGTAGGGCTGAAGCGAGCCAAACCGAGCTGAGTGAGGCTGGGGGCGTGAGCAGACACTCCCCTGTGCACTGATTGGTGAGGAGGAGTGTCCTCACATGCCCGCACACGCCCCACGAGCACGCTGGGATCTGTAAACACCGTAAACCCGGAAGAAGAAGAATTACGAATTACGAGAATTTCTGAAGCCTTATGCGCCTCGCCTCATCTATACGCTCTTGCCAGTATCTGTTGGCGTTGTCGGCGACAACAAGCCACAGCACCAAGACCAGCAACACTAACGACTCCATGTCCTCCATGTTTATTGTTTACTATCCGGGTCGTGAGACTACCGCTTAAAAGGTCACTGATGTCACTGTTTGCGCCGCCTAACAACATCACGTGACGTCCACCCACTTTCGCTAACTCCACCCAATGTGTCCACCCACTTCCAGCCAGCATGGTTCAGCGCGGTTGTAGTCGAAATGCAACTCCAACAGCCCCGCTCAGCTTGACTCAGCCCGACTCGGCACAGCACGGCTCAGCCCGACTCAGCCGCGTTGGTAGTGGAAAAGCGGCATAAGTCTAGTTCTTATCTAGAGTGTTTATACTGTTTATATTGTTTGTTTTTTTCAATTATTCTATTTTTATTTATCGCATTGCCTGTTTGCACCGTGGGTCAGAGAGGACTGAAATTTCATCTGTGCTGTATGTCGAGCATGTATAGCATATTTGACAATAAAGTTGACTTGACTTGACTTGAAGATTATAAATTATGGGAATTATTACATTTGGGGTAATTAAATTATTGGGAATATTCTAATTACTGCTACAATATTTGCATTAAAACCTTCAATGTGAAAATCCAATGATTAATTAATTCTGAAATAAAATATTAAATAGTAATATCAATTATTAATATCTTATTAAATTGCATTATTCATATATGATGAAATATTTAATAAAATATGAAATGAAATATAAATATATTAAATTTGAGACTTTTGAATTCTGGGATTAATTTATTTTATATTAATATATATTTCTGGATTATTACACTCAGGTGATGATGAAATTCAGGGATTATTAAGTTCAAGAAGTAAAGTTTGCAGGTTTATTAAATGTGAAATTTAGGATTAATTTAGGATTATAGAGTTTTTAGACTCTTGAAGCATACTCTTGGGTTCTCCACAAATTTAACGACCCCTAAATTTAATTCCAAATGTAATAATTCTTCGATTTATTCTTCTTTGAATTTAATAATCTCCAAATTATTAATCCTGGAAAATAATCCCAGAAATTAATTCAGTGACAAATAAAAAAGAGATTGAATCTAAATTTAAATCGAGCAATAAACAAGCACATACAGAACATGAAATATAAGCTATATATTACAATAAAACCAACAATAATTAAATTATCGATCGTTCATTCATACAGTGTTACTTTAGTGGCTGAGTGACCAGATAATTCCCATAATACACTGCGAGCATGTATTGTTATTGTTTTCCTGTATAACCCCATTTCCAAAAAAGTTGACAGGGACATGTTTACCACTGTGTTCCATCCCCTTATTTTTGAATTCCACTTATGCCGCTTTTCCACTACCAACGCGGCTGAGTTGGGCTGAGCCGTGCCGTGCTGAGTTGGGCTGAGTCGAGCTGAGTGGGGCTGTTGGAGTTGCATTTCGACTACAACCGCGCTGAACCGTGCTGGCTGGAAGTGGGTGGACACATTGGGTGGAGTTAGCGAAAGTGGGTGGACGTCACGTGATGTCGTTAAGCGGCGCAAACAGTGACATCAGTGATCTTTTACGCGGTAGTCTCACGACCCGGATAGTAAACAATAAACATGGAGGACATGGAGTCGTTAGTGCTGCTGGTCTTGGTTCTGTGGCTTGTTGTCACCGACAACGCCAACAGATACTGGCAAGAGCGTATAGATGAGGCGAGGCGCATAAGGCTTCAGAAATTCTCGTAATTCGTAATTATTCTTCTTCCGGGTTTACGGTGTTTACAGATCCCAGCGCACTCGTGGGGCGTGTGTGGGCGTGTGAGGACACTCCTCCTCACCAATCAGTGCACAGGGGAGTGTCTGCTCACGCCCCCAGCCTCACTCGGCACGGTTTGGCTCGCTTCCGCCCCACTCCAAAACGGTGCGAGTTTTGGGTGCTAAGCAGGGCTGAAGCGAGCTGAGTCGTGCTGTTCTGAGGTAGTCGAAACGCGAGCCGTGTCGGGCTGAAGTGAGCTGAAAAAGGGTAGTGGAAAAGGGCCATTAGTAAGTGTTTGGGAACTGAGGACATAAAAAGTTTACTGTACATTCTGAAAGTCTTTCCCATTCTTTTTTTTTTTTTTTTTTAGAATTTTTTTTTTCAATTTTCCAAATTAACAAGACATACACAAACATACAAAAACATGAATCCAAACCCCTTCCCTAAAAGGTGATTTTTGTAAATTTATTAGGGAGCATATAAAACTATTTTGTCAAACAAACTGTCCTTCCTCTCCCAATAGTTTCATATTATGGGACACATTAAAAGCTTATTTAAAAGGACAAATAATCTCGTATACAAAAGGGCTTAAAAAATCATACACAGCAGAAATGGAACAATTAGAAAGAGAAATTCTTGGGCTGGAAAAAGACATTCAACAGCATAGAGATAAGAATATATACAGCTTATTGGTTAATAAAAACTTCAATATAATACAGTATGCACATATAGGGCTGAGAAAAATGTTTTAAGAACAAAACAAAGGTATATGAACTGGGGGAGAAGGCTCATAGAGTCCTATCCTGGCAATTAAGGAAAGAGGAGAGTTCAAAAACAATTAATCAAATTGAAAATGAAGGCGGCTGCATTACACAGAAACCAAAGGAAATAAATGAAACTTTTACAAACTTTTATGCTAATCTGTATAAGCCAGAATCACCAGAAGATCTATCCATGGTAGATACTTTCTTATCTCATATTGAGTTAGGCCAAGTTTACATTAGACCGTATCTGTCTCATTTTCTTCGCGGATGCACTGTCCATTTACATTAAAACGCCTGGAAATGCCGGGAAACAGGAATCTGCCAGCGTCCACATATTCAATCCAGATCGTGTCTGATCCGGTGCTGTGTAAACATTGAGATACGCAGATACGCTGTGCTGAGCTCTAGTTGGCATCGTCATTGGACAACGTCACTGTGACATCCACCTTCCTGATTCGCTGGCGTTGGTCATGTGACACAACTGCTGAAAACCGGCGCGGACTTCCGCTTTGTATCACCTTTCATTAAAGAGTATAAAAGTATGAAAATACTGCAAATACTGATGCAAATACTGCCCATTGTGTAGTTATGATTGTCTTTAGGCTTGCCATCCTTCCACTTGCAAGTGGTAAGTGATATGCGCTGGGATCACACACACAGCGGCTCAGTCCCGAATCACAGCTCGTGCGCTCCACTCGCGCGCTCTGTGAGCTGCGCAGGGCCGGAGTGCGCACCCTCCAGAGGGCACTCGCTGTTCAGGGCGGAGTGATTTGGAGCGCAGGATGCCTGCGGAGCCGAGCGTATCCGTGTATTGGTGTTGCTATGTGCACGTGAATCGTGTATTGGTGTTGCTGTGTGCACACTAATCGTTTTAAAAATGTTAATCTGATGATCCGCTGATGCGGTCTAATGTAAACCCCACCTTAGCTAAACTGAATCAAGATGACCAAAGGGATTTGGATTCACCATTCACGTCAAAAGTCTTTCCCATTCTTGTGTAAATGCATTCAAAGTGAGGCAGGCAGGCCAGTTTAGCGTCTGGACTCTTTTTTTACTCTGAAGCCATGCTGTTGTAACATGTGCAGAATGTGGCTTGGCATTGTCTTACTGGAATAAGCAGGAACGTCCCTGAAAGACTTCATCCTGATGGCAGAATATGTTGCTCCAAAACCTGTATGTACCTTTAGATTAATGGAGACTTTGCAGATGTGTAAGTTTCCCAAGCCATGGGCACTAACACACCCCCATATCATCACAGATACTGGCTTTTGAACTTTGCTCGAGTAACAATCCGGATGATCCTTTTCCTCTTTAGCCCAGAGGACATAACATTCATGATTCCTAAAAACAATTCAAAACATGGACTCGTCAGACCACAGCACACTTTTTTACTTTGCATCAGTCCGTCTCAGACGACGCAAAGTAGAGAATTCGGTGGCGTTTCTGGATGTTGTTGAAAGATGGCTTTTGATTTGCATCGTAGATAGAGCGGTGAGCTGTGTTTACTGACGACCATTTTCCGAAGCTTTCCCGAGCCCATGTAGTCATATCCTTTAAACAAAGTATTAGTTTAAGGGTGTGCACACTTGTCCAAAAGCATGTGGAAAAATGTGTTATGGTCAGTTTGAACATTAAATATCTTGTCTTTGTATTGTATTCGATTGAATATAAGTTGAAAAGGATTTAGAAATCATTGGCTTTTGTTTTTATTTATGTTTTACACAGCATTCCAACTTTTTTTTTGAATTAGGGTTTTAATATCAAGTCTCTTACTTAATAACTGTGTTTGTGTGTGCGTGCGTGTGTGTGACTCTCTTGTGTAACTCTGAAGCTATGCAAGTATGAATGGTTGGAGTTTGAGTATAACGTTCTCTCTCTCTCTCTCTCTCTCTCTCTCTCAGTTCATTTTGATGACTGTTCAGGGAACGCAGCTGTACAGATGGACAGCAGTGATCCCCGCTTCAGAATCGAGTCAGACGGATCCGTGTACACACAGAGAGACATGTTCACTCTGAACACACCGATAACATTCACAGTGACGGCTCACACCACAGACGACACACACACCTGGGAGACGACCATCCAACTGGAGCTGGAGGTGAGGAGACAAAGTCTAACTCCATTCACACTTCCTGAGGAACATCTACAGTTTGGTGCTTCCAGTGAGCTGAACGAAAAAGAGGAATGACACAAGGAGAGGAGTGGGGGCTGAAACAAAGAAAGAAAGAAAGAAAGAAAGAAAGAAAGAAAGAAAGAAAGAAAGAAAGAAAGATGATGTGGAGTCAACTGGACAAAGAAAGAAAGAAAGAAAGAAAGAAAGAAAGAAAGAAAGAAAATGTATAGTCAATTGGACAAAAAGAAAGAAAAAGAAAGAAAGAAAGAGAATGTAGAGTCAATTGGACAGAAAGAAAGAAAGAAAGAAAGAAAGAAAGAAAGAAAGAAGAGTCAATTGGACAAAGAGAAAGAAAGAAAGAAAGAAAGAAAGAAAGAAAGAAAGAAAGAAAGAAAGAAAGAAAGAAAGAAAGAAAGAGAATGTAGAGTCAATTGGACAGAAAGAAAGAAAGAAAGAAAGAAAGAAAGAAAGAAAGAAAGAAAGAAAGAAAGGTCAATTGGACAAAGAGAAAGAAAGAAAGAAAGAAAGAAAGAAAGAAAGAAAGAAAGAAAGAAAGATGATGTGGAGAGAGTAGTGTGTGTGTGTGTGTGTGTGTGTGTGTGTGTGTGTGTGTGTGTGATTCCTTTTTTCTCAGTGCTCTCATAGTTAAGTGTTTGCATATAAACCATCAAGTTGAGTGACACACACTCACAGATGCACACACACACACACACACACACACACACACACACACACACACACACACACACACACACACACACAGAGGCTGCCTTCTTGATGAAACTCGGACCCTGTGTGTGAGAGGTGAGAGCTCCCATAATTTATTTAGCCAGCTTGTCAGGCCACACAGGTAACACGTCACGTCTAAAAATACGCAAAATCGATCACACACACACACACACACACACACACACACACACACACACACACACACACGAGCCAATTTAACCCAGCCCCATCTGGACTGCAGCTTCCTGTAGTGCAGTATGGAGTCAGATGAGTTGAACTCGGCTGGAGTGTGTTATTCTGTTATTCTGAGCAGATCAGCAGCACACAGCTCAACATGATCAACAAAAACAAAAACATCACTGACGCACGCACGCACACACACACACACACACACACACACACACAGAGTTCCTGTTTCCTTTTCTCAATCCGACGACTTGACGATAATGTTGTGATTCGGAATCCGTATCTACGCACTCGTTGATCTTTCATATTACAGTATCTTTACAAGTCACATGACTGCAGCTCATGGGTTTTGCTTTAAACACCTCCCCTTTGGATCAGTTGACAGGGCGTGGCCATGTGGACAACGAGAGAGATCGAGGGGGTCTGAATGAAACGCAATATAGCACACGCAGTGATGGGAAGAGGACAAAACACACTGACGTCCCTGAAAATACTGCTAATGGAATAAACATCCGCTTTGTTATAAAGGAAGAGTACTGATGAGGATCGCAGGCTTTCTCTCAGACAGTGGCGAGTGTCGCTGTGATTGACAGCAGAGAAAGATTATGCCCCTCCCACTCAGGCAAAACAGCAGACTCTCCTGAGACTCCCACCATCCCCTGGATTTGATTTTGCCACCTCAGGCACTCGTCTGTTATGAAAGAAAGAAAGATATAAAGAGAGTCAGGTGGACAAAGAAAGAAAGAAAGATGTGGAGAGAGTCAGCTGGAGAAAGAAAGAAAATGTGAAAGCTGGAGAAAAAAGAAAGAAAGATGTGAACAAAGAAAGAAAGAAAGATGTAGAGATAGTCAACTGGAGAAGGAAAGAAAGAAAATGTGAAAGCTGGAGAAAAAAGAAAGAAAGAAAGAAAGAAAGAAAGAAAATGTGAAAGCTGGAGAAAAAAGAAAGAAAGCTGTGAAGAGGGTCAGCTGTACATGGAAAGAAAGAAAGAAAGAAAGAAAGAAAGAAAGAAAGAAAGAAAGAAAGAAAGAAAGAAAATGTGAAGTCAGATGGAGAAAAAAGAAAGAAAGAAAGAAAGAAAGAAAGAAAGAAATGTGAAGTCAGCTGGAGAAAGAAAGAAAGAAAGAAAGAAAGAAAGAAAGAAAGAAAGAAAGAAAGAAAGAAAATGTGAAGTCAGATGGAGAAAAAAGAAAGAAAGAAAGAAAGAAAGAAAGAAAGAAAGAAAGAAAGAAAGAAAGAAATGTGAAGTCAGCTGGAGAAAGAAAGAAAGAAAGAAAGAAAGAAAGAAAGAAAGAAAGAAAGAAAGAAAGAAAATGTGAAGTCAGATGGAGAAAGAAAGATTTGAACAAAGAAAGAAAAATGTGGAGAGAGTCAGCTGGAGAAAGAAAGAAAGAAAGAAAGAAAGAAAGAAAGAAATGTGGAGTCAGCTGGAGAAAGAAAGAAAGAAAGAAAGAAAGAAAGAAAGAAAGAAAGAAAGAAAGAAAGAAAGAAAGAAAATGTGAAGTCAGATGGAGAAAGAAAGAAAATGTGAAAGATGGAGAAAAAAGAAAGAAAGAAAGAAAGATGTGACCAAAGAAAGAAAAATGTGGAGAGAGTCAGCTGGAGAAAGAAAGAAAGAAAGAAAGAAAGAAAGAAAATGTGAAGTCATCTGGAGAAAAAAGAAAGAAAGATGTGAAGAAAGATGTGGAGAGAGTCAGCTGCAGAAAGAAAGAAAGAAAGAAAGAAGAAAGAAAGATAATGTGAAGTCAGTTGGAGAAAGAAAGAAAGAAAGAAAGAAAGAAAGAAAGAAAGAAAGAAAGAAAGAAAGAAATGTGAAGTCATCTGGAGAAAAAAGAAAGATGTGAAGAAAGAAAGATGTGGAGAGAGTCAGCTGCAGAAAGAAAGAAAGAAAGAAAGAAAGAAAGAGAAATGTGAAGTCAGTTGGAGAAAGAAAGAAAGAAAGAAAGAAAGAAAGAAAGAAAGAAAGAAAGAAAGAAAGAAAGAATATAGTGTCTGTACACTTTTCTGGCCACGAGCTTCAGGATCTTTAGAATGTCACTGCCTCAACATGCAGCATGTTCATGCCAGCTTTTTTTCCCCACATGTAAAGTCACATGATTAGGTTTGTGAATTGTAGTACAAGGGACAGTCGTCACTCTGTAACATCAGGACGCGCGCGCGTGTGTGTGTGTGTGTGTGTGTGTGTGTGTGTAGTTTAGCATAGTGTATTGTCGTGTTTAGCATTTGCTGAGGTCTCACTGTTATTGTGTTGAATAATAACTTCCAGATGTGGAGAGGCAGGTGGGATTTCAAAGCCTGGGCTGCCAGAATGGTTTAAACTGGCACAATTTACCACTCCTTCACTCCTCCTCCTCCTGCTCTCTTTCTCTTCTCTGTAATCCCTCTTTCTCATACAACTCTGTTGCAGTCCATCCTTCCAAGCAGGCTGGAGGATGTGTGTGTTCTGGCTCCGAGCCTGACTCACTCCTGTCTGAAGTGAATGTTGAATAAAGATTCACCTGATTAATCCGACCAGGTGCACATCTGTACGACCGGGGCCAGCTGTGCCAGCTGTGCTGCTCTTTTGTTGATAGAGGAAAACTCTGTTTACACTGTTACACTGGGACGTTTCATGGGTCTTGTGTCTGGATCGTATCCTGATTAGATTTTAAACGCACGTCTTGTCAAACGTGTCTCCGAGTCTGAGGATGCCGGAGGACGTGTTAATATGCAAATCACATGCAAAAGAAAAAAAAATAATCTCCCAGTGTTATTTCGTTAATTTTTAACTTGAGTTCGGAATGCTGTATCTGTGCATTCAAACTAGCAGGATGGAATTAGCATGTGTCGCGTGCTATCACAGCGAATGTTGGCTGTTGGTGTGGATGAGTGTGTGGTGACCTGAGATAAAATGCCATGAGTTCCCGCTTCATGCCAAACGTTCTGGGCGGCACGGTGGTGTAGTGGTTAGCGCTGTCACCTCACAGCAAGAAGGTCCGGGTTCGAGCCCCGGGGCCGGCGAGGGCCTTACTGTGTGGAGTTTGCATGTTCTCCCCGTGTCCGCGTGGGTTTCCTCCGGGTGCTCCGGTTTCCCCCACAGTCCAAAGACATGCAGGTTAGGTTAACTGGTGACTCTAAATTGAGCGTAGGTGTGAATGGTTGTTCGTCTCTGTGTCAGACCTAGCCTGGCAAGCCAGACTAAATGTGAATATTTAGTCTGGCCTCGATCCGTAGACATTTCCGAAGGGTGTGGGTGGAACAACCCGCTGTCTTTCAAACTGTCTCTGTGCGTATAGGCCAACGCTCTGACCAATCAGCGCAACAGTGACTGTGACGTAGTCAGAGCGACAGAAAGCAGTGGGGGAGGCCTTGAAATAAATAATTTTTCAAAATGCGTATTAATTAATAAACAGGTTCTAGATATTAAGAAGTTTGGAGATAATGACCACAAGTTTGGAGTCTGTACCACATACTTAACATACACTCTTATTTTTTTTCAAGTGTTTTTCAAACTGTTTTTGAGAGTTTTTATTTAGTGGTGTTTGGTGAAATAATTTCCCTTAAATTTAAAATAATGGGAAAATAAGAAACAATCAAAAAGTAATGTTTCAAAGCTGTTTATTAATTCTTCGTACTGCACAAACTAGCCCCATCCTTTTGGCTACGAGCGGAGCCAGCTGGTAGATCAGACTTTTGCCATAGCCGGTCGGCAAAACAATGAAAACCCCCTTCTTGAAAAGGAATGAGCGGAGAGCCTCTTCCTGCTCATGTTTCAACGAAAACTCCAAGTCTAATTCTTCTAAAACTGATTCCAAAGTGGAGTCAAACGCGCGCTGTTCACTAGCCGTAGCCATCTTTCCTGTTGTGCTTTCTCCAGCGTCGCGCAGCTTTGTCGCCACTCCTGCAAAAGCCCGCCCAAAGAATCCAAACAAAAACCTTGCGTTGTGATTGGCGGGCACGATTTGATGCCCGGGGTGTTTTTGTTTATATGGTGCGAGGCTAGACCCACTCGCTAGGCAAAAAATATTTTTGGCCGCTAGGCGGGTGGGTCTAGTTTACTAGGCTATGTCAGCCCTGTCAGACCTGGCGATTTCTCGCTCATAGGGACAGGCTCCTGCTTGCCTGTGACCCTGCACAGGATAAGTAGGTACAGATAATGAATGGATGGATGGATGGATGGATGGATGTCAAACATTCCCAGGATTCCCATGACTCCAGATCCACCAAAGTCCTTACTGAAGATTCATTCATTCATTCATTCATTCATTCATTCATGTTCTTCTTCTTGTTTTCTTCTAGTTTGTGTTTATCTGGCTCAACCCCTTCTTCTTATTCTTCATCATCATGTTCTTGTTTTCTTCTAGTTTGTGTTTATCTGGCTTAACATCATCATCATCGTTATCATCATCAGCTGCTTCTTCTTCTCTTTCATCATGTTCTTGTTTTCTTCTAGTTTACGTTTATCTGGCTCAACCTCTTCTTCACGTTCTTGTTTTCTTCTAGTTTGTGTTTATCTGTTTTATCATCAGCATCATCTTCTCTTTCGTCATGTTCTTGTTTTCTTCTAGTTTATGTTTATCTGGCTCTACCTCTTCTTCTTCTTCCTCTCCTTCATGTTCTTGTTTCTTCTAGTTTGTGTTTATCTGGCTCACCGTCTTTTCTTCTTCTCTTTTGTCATGTTCTTGTTTTCTTCTAGTTTATGTTTATCTGGCTCAACCTCTTCTTCTTTATGTTCTTGTTTCTTCTAGTTTGTGTTTATCTGGCTTAACATCTTGACTTTCATTATTTTGTTGTTCTATTGTATCTTTTTTATCTTTTTTTCTATTGTATCTTTTTTATACTTTTCATAGCTCATCCTCATTTTTGTTTTATTTGTACTTGCTGTTGTTCATGAATTCTTTCAGTTCCTCAGTATTTGTCGGAATCATGATGGTCTTCTGCTTCTGTATGTGTGTATTTTCCATTCCTGTGCTGCTTGTTGTTCTGTTTTTGTTGTTTTATATTTTGTGTCCTTTTTCTTTTCCCTCTTTTTTATGTCCTATTCCAATGTTGGTTGTCATTCATATTGGTGTGGTTGTAGACTAGTTGTGTTTGTATGCTGTAGCCCCCTTCCACCTTCTCCTCTTCCACCTTCTCCTCTTCTTCCTCTTTTTGCACCTTTTTGTTCTTACTTGTTCCTCTACTTGTTATTCTTATCCTGGATTTTGTTTATCTGGTCCTTACTTCACATTTTTGCTTTATTTTATTGTTCTTTTTTTTTAATAGTGTTTTTTGATTTCATCAATGTTCTTCTTGATGCCTTGTTCCTGCATTTCTCATTCTTCCAGTTATTCTGCTACTTTCTTGACTGTTCTTTAAATTCTTTTTTATAGTTTGTTTTCATTCTTATTTTCATGTCATTCTCATTTTTGTTCAACCTGTTTGTCTCGTTTGTGTAATTGTGTCTTCTTCTTGCTTGTCCTTTCTTTATTTATTTTTGCTCTTCTGGCTTTCTTTCTTTTCAGTGGTTCTTCCTTGGTCACTTCTAGTGCAATTTACGCTGTCATTTGTATTATTGTGGTTCTGGATTTGCATGATCTCCTCTTCTTCATCCTATCTTTCTCACACTCACAGCTCATTTCTATTATTTCTATTCTGCACATCCACTCACCGGCCACTTTAATAGGAACTTGTTGTTGATTCTAAGATTCCTGTTCTTGGTCTGCAGGACTGGAACCCGATGTGTTCTTCTGTTGTTGCATGCTGAGATGCTTTTCTGCTCACCACGGTTGTAAAGAGTGATTATATGAGTTACTATATCCTTCCTGTGCAAACTCTAGAGGCTGATGTGTGTGAAAACCCAAGGAGATCAGCAATTTCTGAAATGCTCAAACCAAAAATACTCATCTGGCTCAAACCAACACCCATGCCACAGTGAAAGCAAGTCACGTTTTGAGATCACAATCGTTCCCATTCTGATGTTTGAACATTGTGAACATTAACTGAAGCTCTTGATTCATATCTGCATGACTGTACTGCTGTCAAGGGATCGGATGATTATGCTGTGTTCACACTTATACCGGTACGAAAGTGGTATAACTGTATCGATACAAAGTATACCGGTACAGTTTAGTGCATCTGTCCACACTAGCGAGAAATGTTTGCGGTTTTCTTTCACGGAAGTTGAAATGCGCGTGCGCGAAATGTTTCCGTGGTTACCGAGTAACTTCCTTCCGAGAATATGGCGGATGAAATAACGTGTGTGTGCTTTTTGTTGTCAATGTACGGTCTGTATTTCTGGTGGTCATTTATTCAGTCGAATCGTATAAAACGCACGAGGCAGTTGAGAAACAAAGAAAACGAATCTCACTTTCTCCCTCTTTCCTTCTCTTCCCCTCCCTTTCTCTCCCTCTTTTCTTCCTCCCTCCTTTTTCCCCCCTTTCTTTGCTCCATGTAGCTCCACGGTTATTTTGAGCCATTTTGACGTTTTATTTGCAGCTGGAAAGCACGTGCGTATTGCCGGAAGAAGTAGGAACGGTTCATTGCGCATGCGCATTATATTTGTATCGATACAGAACCGCTTCATCTGTCCACACTACAGCGAAGCGCTACAGTACCGATACTGTACCAGTACGAAACCCATACATTTGCGGATTTCGTACCGATACAGTTATACCGCTACAGTACCGGTATAGTTGCTAGTGTGGACAGGTGTTGCGATATGAAAGTAGTTTCGTATCGGTACAAAATCCCTAGTGTGGACAGGGTATAAGAGAACTGCATCAAACAAGTGTACCTCATGGGCGTTCCTAGTAAAATGGCCGATGAGTGGATTTTACTGGCTGCTCTGTGGTGACTTTGTAAGCGAAGCAGAGGGAGTATAAAAAATTTAAACCGTTTCATTCAATATTTAATGTACAAATTTAATATAAATGTAGTAAAATATTGACAGGAGAGAATTTGTGGAAATAGAAAGAGATTGACGATCCCTGTTATGACACACCAGGTGAAATGAGACATTTGAAATTTCCTTGTCTCCCTTTTCTTATACACACACACACACACACACACACACACACACAAATCTCTCTCTGTCTTTGTCTCTTCGGTCTTATTCACTTCAGGATTTTCAACAACAGAGCCCATTAAAACAAATGAATGTTGGTACACCTTAGGAAGAAAGTGTAAGACTGCTATTATCTGTACCTGTATATACTTAACCTGCACTCAGCAGGGACCCCACACACACACACACACACTTACAATGGTGCACACTGACTTGTTGGGACTCCCAAGGCACTGATGAATACCTATTACTGAGACAATGTATAAAATCTCGAATGGTACCATGGAAAACAGCAGAGAGAGAGAGAGACCTGATTTCATGTCAGTTGTGAAGATTCTCTGAGAAAACTGAACTGAAACATCAGAAAATTGACCAAGAAAAAACAGAACACCCAATAAATTGCCAAGGAAATGAATTTTTTTGGGATAAATAATGACATAGTTGAGCTACTTTCCCTGTTTTGCATTTTAAGTGGCTGCTGAAGCCCTCGGGCTACAAAAGAGATCATGGAATAAAGATGAAATGAACGATATACTGGGAAAAAATGGAATAGAAAATACTAACCGTACAACTAAAATGCAATTAGGATTGACAGAAACTGATGCTTCCATACAATGAAGGAATGTAATGTAATGTAATATAATGTCACTATCTGTATCTGGATTCACATTTAATCCTAGAGTAGAGGACGTGGGCGTGGTCTGACCTGGAATGTCCAAATATTAACCGACAGAAACATGCACACATCTAATCTCAACCAGATTACCCATGGACCCTCCTGAGGGAAGAAAAAAATAGATAGTGTGACTGAAGTCACAGTGATTTGAGCTAGCTCTTATAAACCGGAACGTCTGGTCACCGTACCCTATAGATACAGAACAGCAAGCGATAGAGAATGACACCTAGTGAAGAAAAGTTGTGCCCTGCCACCCTGAGCAAAATTTAAAAAAATACGGATTGAAAAAATCACAAAAATTGACAGAGTTATAAGTGACTGAAAAAATTATTGTTTTTTCATGGATGATTCCAGTTCAGTGATCCAGATCAGCACCAAAAGTCATAGCAATGTAATTCAGCCCAGAGGTATTCATGTGAAATTTGATGATGATTGGTTGAAAACAGAGGGAGAAATAGCATCCTAAAAACATAATAATAATAATAGTTATTATTAAAGCCGCTAGCGGCCTTGACGGGCCCTCACACGTGTGGTTCTCGCACATGTGGGTTTGCAACCCAGGACATTCCAATATGTGTGTATGCATAAATATTCTTTTGACTGTGAGTGTGTGTTTGAGTGTGCACAGAATTGTATATGTTATATCATCAGACTCACGATATCCAATATTTTGTAAAGTTACAATATGTGATGTGATTGTATGCATAATTCTTATGACCCAACAAAACAGTCACATGTCATTATATTCATCAAATGTTCAAAGGTGATGTGCATGTTGCAAATGCCATGACTGCTTGACGGATGAGAGATAGACAGACAAAGACTGTGTGTGTGTTTCTGTGGTGTGAAAATGTACATTTATGTACAAAACTATGCATGTGTCTCCTCCTTATCTCTATCTCACGCTGTAATCTTAAGTCATCTTAGCTTTCCTGTATCTGCAGTGTGTGTGTGTACATGCAGAGTTTTCATATGTCTGCAACAAAATGCACAATGATGGCAGGTCACTAATATATACACTAGTGCATCTCAAAAAATTAGAATACCATGAAAAAGTTCCTATTTTTTCATAATTTAATTCAAAAAGGTAAGCTTTCATATATTCTATATTCATGACATGTAAAGTGAAATATTTAAAGCCTTTTTGTTTTAATTTTGATGATTATGGCTTATAGCTCATGAAAATCAGAAATCCAGTATCTCAAATTATTAGAATATTCCCCAAGATCAATCAAAAAAAGGATTTACAATACAGAAAATGTCCAACTTCTGAAAAGTATATGCATTTATACACTCAATACTTGGTTGGGGCTCCTTTACCATGAATTACTGTATCAATGCGGTGTGGCATGGAGGTGATCAGTCTGTGGCACTGCTGAGGTGTTATTGAAGCCCAGGTTGCTTTGATAGTGGCCTTCAGCGTATCTGTAATTTTGGGTCGGGTGTTTCTCATCTTCCTCTTGACAATACCCCATAGATTCTCTATGGGGTTCAGGTCAGGCAAGTTGGCTGGCCAATCAAACACAGTAATATCATGGTCAGCAAACCATTTGGTAGTAGTTTTGGCACTGTGGGTAGGTGCTAAGTCCTACTGGAAAAGGAAATCAGCATCTCCAAAAAGCTCGTCAGCAGATGGAAGCATGAAGTGCTCTAAAATCTCCTGGTAGATGGCTGTGTTGACTTTGGACTTGATAAAATACAGTGGACCAACACCAGCAGATGACATGGCACCCTAAATCATCACATACTGTGGAAACTTCACACTGGGCTTCAAACACCTTGGATTCTGTGCCTCTCCATTCTTCCTCCAAACTCTAGAACCGTGATTTCCAAATTAAATGCAAAATGTACATTCATCTGAAAAGAGGACTTTGGACCACTGAGCAACAATCCATTTCTTTCTCTCCTTAGCCCAGATAAGACACTTCTGACATTGTCTCTGGCTCAGGAGTAGCTTGATATTAGGAATGCGAAAGTTGTATCCCCTTTCTTGAAGATGTCTGTTCGTGATGGGTCTTGATACACTGACACCAGCCTCAGTCCACTCCTTGTGAAGCTCTCCCAAGTTCTTGAATCAACTTTTCTTGACAATCCTCTCAAGACTGCGGCCATCCCTGTTGCTTGTGCACCTTTTCCAGCCACCCTTTTCAGCAATTACCTTTTGTGGCTTACCCTCCTTGTGGAGACCATTAGTGATCATCTTCTGGACAACAGTCAAGTCAGCAGTCTTCCCCATGATTGTGGTTGTGTGTACTGAACTAGACCGAGAGATACACTGTGTTCATACTGTTTTACTCAAACTCTAAATGAAATATTCTAATATTTTAAGATGGTTTTTTTTATGTTTTTGTACTGTATGCCATACTGATTAAAATTAAAATAGAAAAATGCTTGAAACGTTTTAGTTTATGTGTAATGAGTCTATAATATATAACATTTTCACTTTCTTAAATAACTGATGGAAAATATTGAACTTTTTCACAATATTCTAATTTTTTGAGATGCACTAGTAGATTGAGGCACTGCCTAAAAGTGGAGCTCCCATCTGTTTCTGGGTTGTAGAATTTTCTTATATCCTAGCCAGTCTCTTTTGTTTTATTTTTTTACTGGCTAGCACTGGCCACTAGGCGGTGTGTGTGACTGGTAATTACTAACACTGGCCACTAGGCGGTGTGTATGACTGGTGGTACATGTACACGGACAAACCACAAAAAATCGACTCGATGGGTTTACCATTTTTTCTTAGGTATGGTGCTTCGCTGGAGCTCCGCTATTATTGTGTGTGCGTGCGTGCGTGTGTGTGTGTCTGTTTGTCAGGGGGGAGAGAGAGAGAGAGAGAGAGAGAGAGAGGTGTGTGTGAAAGAGAGTGTGCTCATAGATGTTGCATGTGCATGTGAGTGCATACTTGTGAGTGTTTGTGTGTATGCATAAATATGCATATGACTGAGTGTGTGTATGAGTGTGCACAGAATTGTATATGTTATATCATCAGACTCACGATATCCAATATTTTGTAAAGTTTCAGATCAATCCATCAATGAATTGAACATTTTTCCCCATTTCCTGCTTGGCCAGATGGTGGCGCTGTGCTAGGCATCTGAATTACACAAGTGAATATCATCACAATCATAATACACAATATTTTGTAAAGTGTCAGATCAATCAGTTAAGGCATTGCCAATTTCTGGCACATTTCCTGCTTGGCCAGGTGGTGGTGCTATAACAGGCAGGCCCATTGGGCATCAGGTTATCATAATATCTATTGAAGTAAGAAGTGTCCGACCATACAGTCAATGCACTGTGGCTTTCTGACACGTTTCCTGTTTATGTGGCAAGATATTAAAATCATAAGGCCATTCAACATATTACAAGATATCAAAAATCCTTTCACAATTTAATATCAGCGACATCTTGGTATCACGTATAACAAATTTCACATGAATCTCATGAACCGTCTAGGAGGAGCATGTTAAAATTCATCATGTGTCAAAACACACATATTCAAAACCCTATTCTTTCCTTGGCCAGTTGGTGGCACTATACCAGACAGGCTCATAATGGCTAAAGAGTATCAGAATCATATTACAAGATATCAAGTTCAACATTCAGCAATATCTTGGCATATTATATGTTATAATATTTCAACATATTACAACATATCAAAAATCCCTTAGCAATTCAACTTCAGCAATATCTTGGCCTCATGTTTGCCAAGTTTGACATGAATTTGACCATGTGTAATTTCACTCCATATGGCCTTTTGACATCATCATTCCAAAGTTCTACCCATTCATTTCAATGGGAAATGGAAAAAGGGGCACTATGAAGTCCCTGGGCCATGCCCGGGGCCAAAAGTTTGTGGCTGAGTAGCGATGACAATGACTGATGTGTGTATCAAATTTCATGAGTTTTCATGCATGGGAAATGCCTCAAATAAGGCCAAATGCAGCAGAAATAATAATAATAATAATAATAATAATAACAACAACTAGATGGATAGATACTGTGAATGAAGTCACAGTAATTTGCACTAGCTGTTAGAAACCAGGATGTCTGGTCACCATACCCTGTAGATCCGGAACAGAAAATAACGCTTAGTGAGGAAAAGTTGTGCCCTGCCGCCCTGAACAAAATAAAAAATAAATTAATTTAAAAAAAAAGATTGAAAAAAAATCACGAAAATTGACAGAATTATAAGTGATTGAAAAAAAGCCCATTTTTCATGGATCATTCTGGTTCAGTGATCCAAATCAGTACCAAAAAAGTCATAGCAACTTAATTCAGCCCAGAGGTATTCATGTGAAATTTGGTGATGATTAGTTGAAAACTAAAGGGAGAAATAGTGTCCTAAAAATACAACCCGATTCCAAAAAAGTTGGGACAAAGTACAAAGTGTAAATAAAAACAGAATGCAATGATGTGGAAGTTTCAAAATTCCATATTTTATTCAGAATAGAACATAGATGACATATCAAATGTTTAAACTGAGAAAATGTATCATTTAAAGAGAAAAATTAGGTGATTTTAAATTTCATGACAACAACACATCTCAAAAAAGTTGGGACAAGGCCATGTTTACCACTGTGAGACATCCCCTTTTCTCTTTACAACAGTCTGTAAACGTCTGGGGACTGAGGAGACAAGTTGCTCAAGTTTAGGGATAGGAATGTTAACCCATTCTTGTCTGATGTAGGATTCTAGTTGCTCAACTGTCTTAGGTCTTTTTTGTCATATCTTCCATTTTATGATGCGCCAAATGTTTTCTATGGGTGAAAGATCTGGACTGCAGGCTGGCCAGTTCAGTACCCGGACCCTTCTTCTACGCAGCCATGATGCTGTAATTGATGCAGTATGTGGTTTGGCATTGTCATGTTGGAAAATGCAAGGTCTTCCCTGAAAGAGACGTCGTCTGGATGGGAGCATATGTTGCTCTAGAACCTGGATATACCTTTCAGCATTGATGGTGTCTTTCCAGATGTGTAAGCTGCCCATGCCACACGCACTAATGCAACCCTATACCATCAGAGTTGCAGGCTTCTGAACTGAGCGCTGATAACAACTTGGGTCGTCCTTCTCCTCTTTAGTCCGAATGGCACGGCGTCCCTGATTTCCATAAAGAACTTCAAATTTTGATTCGTCTGACCACAGAACAGGTTTTCCACTTTGCCACAGTCCATTTTAAATGAGCCTTGGCCCAGAGAAGACGTCTGCGCTTCTGGATCCCGTTTAGATACGGCTTCTTCTTTGAACTATAGAGTTTTAGCTGGCAACGGCGGATGGCACGGTGAATTGTGTTCACAGATAATGTTCTCTGGAAATATTCCTGAGCCCATTTTGTGATTTCCAATACAGAAGCATGCCTGTATGTGATGCAGTGCCGTCTAAGGGCCCGAAGATCACGGGCACCCAGTATGGTTTTCCGGCCTTGACCCTTACGCACAGAGATTCTTCCAGATTCTCTGAATCTTTTGATGATATTATGCACTGTAGATGATGATATGTTCAAACTCTTTGCAATTTTACACTGTTGAACTCCTTTCTGATATTGCTCCACTATTTGTCGGCGCAGAATTAGGGGGATTGGTGATCCTCTTCCCATCTTTACTTCTGAGAGCCGCTGCCACTCCAAGATGCTCTTTTTATACCCAGTCATGTTAATGACCTATTGCCAATTGACCTAATGAGTTGCAATTTGGTCCTCCAGCTGTTCCTTTTTTGTACCTTTAACTTTTCCAGCCTCTTATTGCCCCTGTCCCAACTTTTTTGAGATGTGTTGCTGTCATGAAATTTCAAATGAGCTAATATTTGGCATGAAATTTCAAAATGTCTCACTTTCGACATTTGATATGTTGTCTATGTTCTATTGTGAAAACTATCAGTTTTTGAGATTTGTAAATTATTTCATTCCGTTTTTATTTACAATTTGTACTTTGTCCCAACTTTTTTGGAATCGGGGTTGTGAGCAATTCCAGCGTTACGGACGTGACACTTGAACTCAAAATGGCAACAAATGACCCAGTGCATGTTTTATTGTCTCCCAGTATTTAAACAGGTGTTGCATATTTTAAGGCTGTACCATACTGGAGAAGTGATAGAACAAGAACAAATCCTATAGTACATCTCGGACATGCCAGAAAATGCCAATAAAAGATGCGTTATGGATGTGACAGAAAAAGTATCACTTTTCTTGGGTGACTGTACATTTTTATCAAACTCTGTGAAATTGTAAACCTAATGTCGAAATGGAGATATCCATTTGATAGAGGAGTCCAAGGTGAATATTAAAAAATCTTTAAAATATTTTGTATTTCATGCAGAGTTTCGGAAGGAAAAGTCAGCATTATGGATGTGACGAAATTCCGTTATGGATGTGACGTTGTATTATAATAATAATCGATAGATAGATAGATAGATAGATAGATAGATAGATAGATAGATAGATAGATACTGTGAATAAAGTCACAGTAATTTGCATTAGGTCTTACAAACTGGGATGTCTGGTCACCGTACCCTACAGATCTGGAATGGTAAGAGATAAAGAATGATGCTTAGTGAGGAAAAAATCCTGTTTTTTATGGATCATTCCAGTTCAGTGATCCAGATAAGTACCAAAAGTCATAGCAATGTACAGTAATTCAGCCCAGAGGTATTCTTCATGTGATATTTGGTCATGATTGGTTGAAAACTGAGGAAGAAATAGCATCCTAAAAAACATTAGGAGAAGAAGTAGTATTAAGATCCTGATTGACAGTAACAATTTGTGCCGGCACTGCTAGTGCAAATTAAAAACAACAACAACAACAAAAAAAAAAACAGTAGGTGTCTTATTCATATTAGTATTTGTTTCCATATACAGTGCCTTGAAAAAGTATTCATACCCCTTGAACTTTTTCACATTTTTCCACCTTACAACCACGAACTTAAAAGGTTTTTTTTTTTTTTTAGATTTTATGTGATAGACCAACACAGAGTAGCACATAATTGTAAAGTGAAATGAAAATGATAAATGGTCTTCAAAATTTTAAACAAATAAAAATCTGAAAAATGTGGTGTGCATTAGTATTCAGTCCCCTGTACTCTGAACCCTCTAAATACAATCCAGTGCAATCAATTGCCTTCAGAAGTCGTCTAATTAGTTAATAGAGTCCTCCTGTGTGTAATTTACTCTCAGCATAAATACACTTGTTCTGTGAAGGCCTCAGTGGTTTGTTAGAGAACACTGAAGAACAAACAGCAACATGAAGACCAAAGAACTCACCAGACAGGTCAGGGATAAAGTTCTGGAGAAGTTTAAAGCAGGGTTACATTATAAAAAAATATCCCAAGCTCTGAACATCTCAAGAAGCACTGTTCAATCCATCATTCAAAAATGGAAAAAGTATGGCACAACTGCAAACCTACCAAGACATGGCCGTCCACCTAAACTGACAGAGCGAGCAAGGAGAGCACTGGTCAGAGAAGCAGCCAAGAGGCCCATGATCACTCTGGAGGAGCTGCAGAAATCCACAGCTCAGGTGGGAGAATCTGTGCACAGGACAACTATAAGTCGTACACTCCACAAATCTGGCCTTTTTGGAAGAGTGGCAAGAAGAAAGCCATTGTTGAAAGACAGGCACAAGAAGTCCCATTTGCCAGAAGCCATGTAGGGGACACAGCAAACATGTGGAAGAAGGTGCATTAGTCAGATGAGACCAAAGTTGAACTTTTTGGCCTAAATGCAAAGCGCTATGTGTGGCGGAAAACTAACACTGCTCATCACCCTGCACACACCATCCCCACTGTGAAACATGGCGGTGGTAGCATCATGCTATGGGGATGCTTTTCTTCAGCAGGGACAGGGAAGCTGGTCAGAGTTGATGGGAAGATGGATGGAGCCAAATACAAGGCAATCCTGGAAGAAAACCTGTTGGAGGCTGCAAAAGACTTGAGACTGGGAAGGAGATTCACCTTCCAGCAAGACAATGACCCTAAGCATACAGCCAGAGCTACAATGGAATGGTTTAGATCAAAGAATATTCATGTGTTAGAATGGCCCAGTCAAAGTCCAGACCTAAATCCCATTGAGCATCTGTGGCAAGACTTGAAAATTGCTGTTCACAGATGCTCTCCATCCAATCTGGCTGAGCTTGAGCCATTTTGCAAAGAAGAATGGGCAAAAATTTCAGTGTCTAGATGTGCAAAGCTGGTAGAGACATACCACAAAAGACTTGCAGCTGTAATTGCAGCAAAAGGTGGCTCTACAAAGTACAGTATTGATGCAGGGGGGGCTGAATACTAACGCACACCACATTTTTCAGATTTTTATTTGTTTAAAATTTTGAAGACCATTTATCATTTTCGTTTCACTTCACAATTATGTGCTACTCTGTGTTGGTCTATCACCTAAAATCCCAATAAAAACTTATGTTCGTTGTTGTAAGGTGGAAAAATGTGAAAAAGTTCAAGGGGTATGAATACTTTTTCAAGGCACTGTAGAGTGCATTATACATGCAGTGTGAATGAATAACGTTTTCACTATTCGCAGTGATTGTCGGGGTCCAAGCAGAAAAGCTTTTTTTTTTAACGACTTAATAAAATCATAATGCCAAATTGAGTGTAAAGTTGATTATATAGTGAATTTACAGCTGTACAGTTAATTGCCAGTTAAAAGCATTGGACAGTATGAAAATGTCCTCTAGACTTTATGAAAATGGGACATGTCAATGACAAGTTATAACCCATTTAGCCATTATTCGACAAAATTGGATTTGAGCTGGCTGGCTGAACAAAATCTAATGGCAGAGTTAAGGAGAACAAGAGTTTAAAATATGCAAGAGAAATTGTTTCAAATATGCAAAGCAGCTCCCAAAGTTCACCAGAATGTTCAGAGGAGTTTGCAAACTACTACAAGATTTGTGACTATATTTAGAACAAGAGGAACTCAAGAAGTAGCACCTGACAGCTTCCTGCCTGCGTTTGCGGCATCGTCCCTGGTCAACAATGGCAGGAGTGTAAATTTCAAATCCACAATCCACCTATAGTGATGTTTACAGCTTTTAAATGACAAGATGAAGAAGAGAAACTGCGTCCATAAGCTTGGTAGTGAGAGAAGTTTATCACACACTTTCCCCCGCTGACCTCCTCACGTTATTCATCCGTGCATCTCTTGCCGTTTTATTTTACAGGAAATGACAGGTTATTACATGGCACGAGGACAAGAGGACACCGGGACTCAGGAAGTTGTCATCAGGTTTCCTCCAAGACAGAACTCCAGCGAATTGCTGCGGCAGAAGCGAGACTGGGTCATTCCACCAATCAACGTCCCGGAGAACTCCCGAGGTCCCTTTCCACAGATGCTCGTCAGTGTAAGTCCACAACCTTCTGCTTTGTGGGTCTATGTTTTAGTCCTGTGACGTCCCCTCAAGAGTTCTTTTCCCTTTGTAACTCCCTTTGCAAGGTCCACACACTTAAAAAGGGTTTTTCTCAAAGGGTTCATCGGATAAGGATGCCATGGTAGTGTAGTGGTTAGCACTGTTGCCTCACAGCAAGAAGGTTCTGGGTTCGAGCCCAGTGGCCAATGAGGGCCTTTCTGTGTGGAGCTTGCATGTTCTCCCCGTGTCTACGTGGGTTTGCTCCGGTTTCCTCTACAGTCCAAAGACATGCAGGTTAGGGTAATTGGTGGCTCTAAATTGACCGTGAATGTGAGTGTGAATGGTTGTTTGTCTCTATGTGTCAGCCTTGCAATGATCTGGTGACCTGTCCAGGGTGTACCCCGTCTCTCGCCCATAGTCAGCTGGGATAGGCTCCAGCTTGCCCATGACCTTGCACAGGATAAGTGGTTACAGATAATGGATGGTGTAATCGTTAGCATTGTCACCTCACAGCAAGAAGGTTCTGGGTTCAAGCCCAGTGGCCAACGGGGGCCTTTCTGTGTGAAGTTTGCATGTTCTCCCCATGTCTGCATTGGTTTCCTCCACAGTCCAAAGGTGAACTGGCCACCCTACTGCTACAATTCTGGTCAAGTCAACCAAACATGGTTCGCCTCAAGCAGTGATGATGACGACGAGCTTCTCAAAAGATCCTACTCCACTGAAAGTCTCGTCGCTAACTAGCATAATCGACAACTTTTGTCAAATCACTTCTTTCTGATGTACCCTCTCCCAAACAATGTGCTCTAAAGTTATATGATTAATCTGTCTTATTTCAGTAAAAATGCAAAAATCGAACACTAGCCTTCAGGACACGCCCTTGTTCTCCTCATCGATCAAGTTAAATCATGTTAATTGAATTTGCCTTCTTGTTTTTTTCATCAAATATGATCCATCTTGAGGATCCATCTGCTAAAGAGTTTCAAACAGAAGGGGGGCCATCCAGAGAACCCTGCTCTCCCCCTTTAAATGCATTTATGACTGTTGCAGACGCTTAGGGGATGGGTACAAGACCCACACTAAGCAGCTTAGCATATATTAGTCGCCCCATTCGCCGGCTCTTGTCATAAGGAGGCTTTGGAGGTGATTAGTGTGTGTCTTCGTGATGTGATTATGGCTGCACTGTGATGGCCTAGTGCTGGAACAGAGGCTCATCGGGGGAAAAAAAAAAAAGAAAAAAACGAGTGTTTCCCCGGCGTGTGTTCTGAAGCATCCCACACACATGCACATAAATATAGTACTGTATGCCTGCTTATTACACACACATGGATGTTGTTCTCAGGCCTGCTCATTATCAGAGTTGATTCTGGTGTAGTTAACCCTTTGTTTAGCTATTAATCAAGCAAATTAGTCAAGTATCTTAGCAACAAGCTGCAGAGAAAACATATATTAGCTCTCTGTTTTCAATCTAAGCGCCGTTTAATGCTAATGTAGCCGATTTTTTCTTTACATTGTAGTACAGTGCGGGAAGCCTAACCTGTAATTAAGTCGGTAGGTTCATTTGCTTTTAAATTTAACCTGCAGCTAATCATTGTGCAGATGTTTATTTCCCATCTGCACGGTGAAAAGCAATCAAACTCTTGCTAAGATAGTATGCTAATTTTCTGGAATGTTTCTGTCCCCTCAACATGTTCGAGTGCAGATCTTCAACAGTACCGTAAAAGTTGTTATCCTGTGAGTATACTATGCTAACGTTTATGTGTTCTGTATTTGCCCAGTAGGCAAAATCACATGACAATGCTAGTGACAAGCAGAGGTGGACACTAACGAAGTAGATTTACTTGAGTACTGTACTCAAGTACACTTTTTGAGTATTGGTACTTTGCATTATTTGAACACAATCAGTTGATGACAGATTGGAAGGAGGCGGTTCTTCTGAGGAATACACACCCCCATGGCCCATGAACCTGTGTTTCAGTTTTCTGTATGGATTAAAGATTCGTTTCATTTTAATTGCTTGCCTAAAATGAACCACATCACGGCCTACAAAAACTCGCCGTCCAACCTGCGGGAGCATATTGCGGGATGTAAGCATTTTATTCCAAGAGAAAGCTTGCAATGAAGTTGTCTGTGCTTTTAGCGCTAACAATTACGTAGCAATCACTATGCAATCTGGTGAGTCAAATGACTTTCTATGGATTTTCCCGCCAAGTTGCCACAGCCCACGGTGGCGTAGTGGTTAGCGCTGTCGCCTCACAGCAAGAAGGTCCGGGTTCGAGCCCCGTGGCCGGTGAGGGCCTTTCTGTGTGGAGTTTGCATGTTCTTCCCGTGTCCGCGTGGGTTTCCTCTGGGTGCTCCGGTTTCCCCCAAAGACATGCAGGTTAGGTTAACTGGTGACTCTAAATTGACCGTAGGTGTGAATGTGAGTGTGAATGGTTGTCTGTGTCTATGTGTCGGCCCTGTGATGATCTGGCGACTTGTCCAGGGTGTACCCCGCCTTTCGCCCGTAGTCAGCTGGGATAGGCTCCAGCTTGCCTGCGACCCTGTAGAAGGATAAAGTGGCTAGAGATGAGATGAATGAGATGAGATGAGGGCGGCATGGTGGTGTAGTGGTTAGCACTGTCGCCTCACAGCAAGAAGGTCCGGGTTCGAGTCCCGTGGCCGGTGAGGGCCTTTCTGTGCGGAGTTTGCATGTTCTCCCCGTGGGTTTCCTCCGGGTGCTCCGGTTTCCCCCAAAGACATGCAGGTTAGGTTAACTGGTGACTCTAAATTGACCGTAGGTGTGAATGTGAGTGTGAATGGTTGTCTGTGTCTATGTGTCAGCCCTGTGATGACCTGGCGACTTGTCCAGGGTGTACCCCGCCTTTCGCCCGTAGTCAGCTGGGATAGGCTCCAGCTTGCCTGCGACCCTGTAGAACAGGATAAAGCGGCTAGAGATAATGAGATGAGTTGCCACAGCCGTGTCCAAGGCTAACGTTAACACATAGCTAGTTAACTTGGACACTGTTAGTTAGCATGTAAAAATGGAGTTACGCTAACATGAATAATGTCAACTTATCTGAAGTCCTTTCAGAAATATGTTTTAGCATAACCTTGCCAAATAAACAGAATGTAGAAATCTGTGTTTAAAGGTGTTTATTTTACAGGTTCTACAAGCGAGTCAGTAAATCCAGTCGGTTGCTTCAGAGGCATTAGGTTTTGTAAGCGTTGTGGCAATAATGCAACAATGGATTGACAGAAGATGTACTTTTAATACTTAAGTATTTTTAAAAGCAAGTACTTCAGTACTTTAACTTAAGGAAAAATTTGACAGTACAACTCACTTGTCCACCGCTAGTGAAAAGATAACACTATTCCCCTGCACCTACACATGTTAGATAGGATTAGGGGGTGGTGCAGGGTGGTGAGTGGTATGGAGCTAATGATTTAGCAAACTATCTTAGCTACACGCTGATTTTACCTCAGCATGCGGAAGGACAAATGGACTATCATTAGTATTTAGCGGAGTGTCTAAGGCTACATCCACACGACAACGGCAACGAGATGTTATTTAAAAAAATATCGCGTCCACATGGGCAACGATCAGTAAAATATCAGGTCCATATGGCAACGCAACGCTTGCTGAAAACGATGCAATACACATGCCACACCTCTAGGGGAGCTGTAAGACGGTCCCTTCGGAGACACCAGAACAATAGAAGTAGTAAGGACGCATGCGCATAAACTATTATGCGCGAGACTTCATATTAGCCACAAAGTCAGGAAAATCTGTTCGTAAAATTACATTATAATGACCAAATGCAATGAAAAGTATTTTTCCAGTCTCACGTGTGAAAGGTAATCCCATGTGATCTCGTTTGGACGGTAAACCTGTTGGTACAGTTAAACGCAGCACATGAATGAGGCATCTTTATTCTCCGCTTTGACCTATCCAATATGGCGGCGAGGATGACGTATGATTCTACGCGGAAGGCGGCGTCTTTAATGGTCCGGAATAAATTGAATGCTACACGTTGATGGATTAATTTGTTCTTCTACGCCCTTTTTGAGGAATGTATTGTAGGACTTAAACCAACATCTGAAGAGGTGAGATCGCTCCTTTTTTCCCCTGTTTTTGCTGGCGGGATTGACTCTGCCCTAAGGGCTATTCTCTCTCTCTCTCTCTCTCTCTCTCACTTTGCACCATTACACAATAAATATTCACAGTGAAAATATTTTGTAAGCGCGTTCCATGAACCAAGTTATAGGATTTATTGACAACTCGCATCGAGTTCGTTACACTTCTACCCGGCGTGAAGCACTGACAGTCATGTGGTTGTGACGTCGTCGTAAACAAATCCGTTCTACTCATCCAGACGACTTCACAACGGCAACGTTGCCAGATCTTTCCACTCTGGAACCCGTTCTCAAAAGATTGCGTTTTGGGGCACCCAAAACGCCGGTGCCGTGTGGACGCCAGGCCTAAACGATAAACAATTGTATCGGATTCACCTGAATCCGTTGCCGTGTGGACAGGGTCTAAGCTACAGGAAAATACCTTCACAATGCAGACGATAAATAAAATATGTCTTAAACGTCTAGTTTAGATTGTCGTTATCAGGAAATGCTATATTAATGTTGTATTATATAGACACGAGCGTTTTACTGGGAAATACGCCACTTGTATTTTTCATATGAGCATGGAGAACCAAAACCGTGACAAATATGTCACTCGTGAGGAAATCGATGAATTGTTTTGATAAATTCAGGTACTTTTTCTGTGTGAATGTGTCTATACACTAGAAAGAAAATCACATGTTGGCTTGAAGTTATTAAGTTTATCTAATCGTGTTGCAAAACTCGCATTTTTTCATATGAAATGCATCGCCGATCTGAGTGACATATTTAAATAATATTGGCTGGTGTTGAGTGGTATATCAGGTATATTCCATTCAGCTAGCATGATATTGAACGAGTCGAAGACGAGTCGCTGAATGGAATATATCTGATATACCATGAAAAAAAAACAGCCAATATTATTATTATTATTATTAATACACATTCCTTTCAGGTGTTCAATGTGTCTTTCTGTTTCAAAGTTCTCTTAAAATCTTCCGGATTTAACGAAGCAAACCTGGCAGCCATGTTTGTTTACAAATTGTCCCAGTCGCTCACTACCGCAAAAGTTTCATGTCTCTGATGTGTGACGTCATGCAATATCGTAAACCATATTCGATGCTCATTCTCCATTGGGGGCGGCACGGTGGTGGAGTGGTTAGCACTGTCGCCTCACAGCAAGAAGGTCCGGGTTCGAGCCCCGTGGCCGGCGAGGGCCTTTCTGTGCGGAGTTTGCATGTTCTCCCCGTGTCTGCGTGGGTTTCCTCCGGGTGCTCCGGTTTCCCCCACAGTCCAAAGACATGCAGGTTAGGTTAACTGGTGACTCTAAATTGAGCGTAGGTGTGAATGTGAGTGTGAATGGTTGTCTGTGTCTATGTGTCAGCCCTGTGATGACCTGGCGACTTGTCCAGGGTGTACCCCGCCTTTCGCCCGTAGTCAGCTGGGATAGGCTCCAGCTATATATGCACCCCAGGCAGACCTACCTTCCTGCCTAAAAGAATAAAAATCTGTGAAGAATTGAGGGAGAAGAAGCAATTTTCGTGAAATGTGGATGCCGCCGGCCGGACAACAGACAACACATGATGGCATTAACTCATCACCTGTTGGCCGAATGAGCTAATAAACCACAACCATGCCCTCATCTGAGCATCGACAAGTCTTATAGAAAAAGGTTTTCAGACACTGTTGTGTAACGTCAATGTGAGAAGAAAATGTAAAGGCATTGGTTAATTTTCTTTCACAGCAGCTCTGTAGTTCAGGCTAGAATACAAATCACACCCATATATTAATGCACTTGTTCCAATACTATTTGAATATTCTATAGAAATTCATCTGTTTCTGTAATTATAATGACTAACACAGCTTTAAAGCTGTACTGCCTTTCAGATTTTTCAAGTGTAGGTCATAAAAAAAAAATTCCCCGACATCCAATTGTTTTGTTGAGTGACCAAAAGCTGCTGAATTCGAATCACAGACTTCCAATTTTATTCATTTTTTAAAATAGAACAATTATGAATTTAAGGCCACATGGCCCTAAATTCCCCGCTATTTTTTCCTGCTTCACCATGACCCGATTCAAGATACTAAGTCATGCGTCACATGGTGGGCTTTCCCCGGTCGCCCAAGGCATTGTGGGATACAAATTTGAAACAGGAGAGAAAAATGGAGGACGTGAGTGTGCGAATGAAACGTGAAAGACCGTCTACAGTAACGGAAAGAAAGCGAGAAGAAAAGACGTTATGTTATATACAAAGGAAAGGAAACGCAGGACCAAACTAATAAATATCGGCGCTCAGCGAGCACCTCGGTGTGATCAGCTGTTCGTTTAGCAACACAATGATGGAACTATCCGTGCACGCTCAAAGGTAAACCTGCGCATGCGTACACACACGGACTCCCTCTGTCTGCTTGACTGCGTGAAGCGAGCAATTTCATGCACAGTATTTGCTCAGGAATCCCTTCAAATTCAATAACTTCCCAGCCACAGAATGGCCTGATATTTTGTGAGATATTACAGAAATAAACATATCTCACAATGACCACATTTCAGAGGGAACTAAATTTTACCGATTTTCTGAAATCGAAAGGCCGTCTCGCTTTTCACAGGTCATCAAATGCTGTCACTTCGAAAGAGGAAAAAAAATGATCAAAAAGGGCTTTTAATTTGTTCTTCTGGAGAAACGCAAATCTACAAAATGCTCTCGAAGTATGGACACGATGTAAAATGGCCTGTGTTTATGGTTATAAATCATTATAATTTAACAATTAGGTAATAATTTTAATATTCCGTTTTTAGCTTATAGGATATTAAAGACAGTTTAGTGCAACGACAACATACCCTCACCAGCCAATTTAATAGGAACTTGTTCTTGACTCGAAGGTTCCGGTTCTTCTGCTGTTGCATGCTGCGATGCTTTTCTGCTCACCACGGTTGTAAAGAGTGATTATATGAGTTACTATATCCTTCGGGCGGCACGGTGGTGTAGTGGTTAGCGCTGTCGCCTCACAGCAAGAAGGTCCGGGTTCGAGCCCCGTGGCCGGTGAGGGCCTTTCTGTGCGGAGTTTGCATGTTCTCCCCGTGTCCGCGTGGGTTTCCTCCGGGTGCTCCGGTTTCCCCCACAGTCCAAAGACATGCAGGTTAGGTTAACTGGTGACTCTAAATTGAGCGTAGGTGTGAATGTGAGTGTGAATGGTTGTCTGTGTCTATGTGTCAGCCCTGTGATGACCTGGCGACTTGTCCAGGGTGTACCCCGCCTTTCGCCCGTAGTCAGCTGGGATAGGCTCCAGCTTGCCTGCGACCCTGTAGAACAGGATAAAGCAGCTAGAGATAATGAGATAAGATGAGATTCTCCATTGGATAGAGTGATGTAATACATGTAGGATAAGCGATATGCTAACAATATTGCATACTGTCAAACCAAATGAATGAAACCTGCTAGAAGGGAACAGAACATTTGTTTTTATTCCGTCGAAAAAGTGTCCGATATGTACGGTATAATAATTCCTGATATTTCACTCTGATGACGTCACTCCTAGTGCTTTCCCTCTGACTAGATGTGCATTGTCAAAATGGCGAGCCAGTTCAAAATTAAAATTCTTCTGATTAACTTGCATTTTTTTTTTTTTTTGTGGACGTGTCCATATAATATACTGTAAAGAACATCACACAGTGGTGCGTAGATATGAAGTTTATCATCTCGTGTTGAAAAATATATCACTCGTTCACTTCACTTACTCGTGGTACACCACACAAACATAACCTTCATATCTTAGTGATGGTATGATTTAGGTGAACATCATCTTTAGAGTAAAAAAATGCTTGGATCTTTTTTCAGAAGAGGAAAACACTGTTTCGACATCACGCATGCTGTATGTTCCCAGTGTCCTCCGTGTACGAGCAGAAAGCTCAGCGAAGCCTGAAAAGACGGAGGCGGTTTACACCCTCAGAGTGTTTCATCAGTGTGTTGACTCATCTCGTTTCCACGCGTCTCTCGCGCCGTATCATTATTCAGTGCCAGCGCTCACACACTTTACATTCCAGCTCTGTCAGGGTGGTGATCAACAGGAGTGCCTAAGATTGTGGAAAATTACATTCCGGCATGGAAACCGCTAGTTTTGTGAAGCGTAAAGACGAGGCAGGATTTGCTGAAGCATTAAGGTGGAGGTTTGAGGTTTCTAGAAGCTGCATGGATAAATAAAGTGCATAAATAAGCTCTCTGGTTTGTCAAGTCCTGCACTCCAGGAATGTGTGAATCTTCATGAAAACACTGCTTCACAGCGAAAAAGACTGTTTCGGATTGGATTTGTTTTGCTCGTTATTTGCTCACGTTTTATCTAGAAATGTGAATTTCCCGATGGGGTTAATAAAATGATCTAGCTATCTGTCGACTGTGTTGGGTATTAAAGGGATAGTTTGGGGGGAAAAAAGGACAAAAAAAGTGCCTTGTGAAAAGTTTGGCTTGTCTTAGTGTTCAAACTAGACTTCAGCTTTGTTATTTTCTTGGTGTGTATTTGAAAAAAAAAGTTTGGGGTGTGTTATTGTGTTTTCTCTCTCTCTCTCTGTCTCGTCTTCACAATGTTGGCAGTTTTACTTTTCCTTCAAATGCAGTCGATCAGCCAGACAGCATTCAAAGTTTTGATTTGCTCAAGGAGAAAGAACGTGGTATGTAAAGGTTGTGCTTTTGCTCAAGGTAACTGTACCACCTTTAGTCACAATCCAAGGCCCAGGTTCTTAATACCGATGTTTTTCTTTATT